>NC_043965.1:23048522-23348522 GCF_902148855.1 Sphaeramia orbicularis
GTTTATGACATTGTGTGTGAAACTGCCCATTCTAGCTATTAGTGTGAGGCTCAGAGAACAGACACAGCCAGTGTTTGGGGAAAAGATTATCTGGAACAAGGCAGCCTCAAGAGGAGACAAAAAAAAATGGAGAGGGAGACAGACAGATGACACTGGCAGTTTTCGCACGACACAAAATGATTTTGTGTGAATGTGCCTTTTTATCTGTGTGTACTACAGCCTGCGAAATGCTCGAAATTCTTGCCTGGAGTACGTCCTTGAAGTGAGCAAATCTGGTGCTGCTGGTATGTTTTTTAGCACATATGCATCTTTTTAACCCTGTCATAGCGCTGCCTTGGTATAGAGACTGTTCCATAATTATAAATTTGCAGTCATTCTAATTATACATTATTAATTTCTAATTATCCAGCATCTGACACAATGATAAATGTTACACTATAAAAAGAAGTTCCTCGTGTCTGCTGAAACAAAGGTGAACGTACACAAATGTCAATTAGTTATGTATGAAAGTTGCAGTCCTAAACTCTTTTCTCAAACTTAGCAGTGCTCTGAATACACATCTGGTGACAAGTCTACTGTGAGATTTTTACTTCAGTCTTCTAAAATACAGTAGAACACTTTAACTGGGACAAAATCTGGTAAAATCGTGTCATATGCATTGGATCTAAATTAAACTAGGACGCACTGTGACACTGTAGCCTCTCAGGTGGCTACCGTAGATTATTTTTACACCCACTGAGTCGTTTTCTGGAGTGCCAGGACATATTTTCTTCTTCTCGCCCCAACCTCGATCCTTTTTTTTTCTCTTCTTCCCCTGCCTTTACTCCTTCTCTTCTATTCTGCTCCTGAAAGCAGTCCCCCTTACCTCTCTTGCTTTCTTGCATTCACTTTACCCTCTATTTCCCTGATATCCGACTTAATGTCATCGCTGTGAATGTGTTTGTTTTGTCAGCACCACAGCTAAAGCCCTTTTCCCTCATCCCCTTGGTCCTCTATCTATCAGGGTCGTGTAGAACAATGTCCTATTGTCAGCAGTGAAACTATTTCCTTACATTTAGCTGTAACCTCCTCATCTTTATAATGCTCTAAGTCTATCTCTGTCAAAAGGCAACCGTTTGCCTTTTACCTTTTCATTCATTCTCTTCTCTGTATAAACACACACATACTTCTTTCTGTGTCTTTTTCAATCTTCTACCTAACCTCAATTCCTCCAACTTGTGCTACTTTCTTTCGGCTCTATTCTCCATCAGTATACAACAAGAAAAGAGATTCAGTGATTTTTAAGAGAATTGCTTCTACAGTAATCACAAACTTTCAATATATATATATATATATATATATATATATATATATACATATTTATGCATAGCAGCCTCTAGAATTGTTTTAATAGTGTTTGGATACAAGCAGCCAAAGTCTCATGGTGGTTTTTCAATTAAGAATTAGCAATCAATTAAGAATTTGATGGTTTGCTGTATTTGTTAATCTTCCACCACAAGCCTCCAACAAATAAAGTTGATTCTTCACAGAAAAAAATTGTAATCCTCCAAATGGAAGCAAAATAACTACATCCAGCAGAATGAATGGAGCTTACATATTTCTGTTTTGTTATTCGATCATTTTTTGTTCATTCTTGTACAGTTAATTTCTTTTAAAAGCTAGAGCACATTTGGACTTTCTAATCAGAGAAAATTACCACATTCCTCTAAAACAGAACTACCATTCTGGATCACACGTCCTGTCAGCTGTCACTGTCTGCTCACTTTTGCAGTCCTCCACAAGAGAGCTCCTGTCATCATGCTGTGTCCCATCCTATATTTTTAATTCCTCCTTATCATCCAGCTGCCACCGACACTCCATGTAGGTCAATAAAGAGGGCACACACTCATGCAAACTCCACCAAACTGTGCTGCTCAATGTAAAAACAAACACTGATGCACGGGCAAAGCCAAATGCACACTCACACTTCCTTAATCTAACATTTAGAGATACTCTGCACACTGCACATCAGTATATTCAACACAGCACACATAGGAGAGAGAAGGCACAACTCATGTTCGTCTTATTTGGTCTCAAATTTAGTTTTAATAAATCCAATGTATATGTCCAATTTTTAAACACTACCACAGACCTCATAGAGTTGAGAAAAAGCCGCTAGGTCTGCTCTCTCCTCACGCAGGCTAACAAGAACTCCACTTCCACCTACCTAAATCCCAGAGAAAAGCTGGACAAAAACCATCTCTCTGTAAACTTAGACCCTGCACACATACACAAACAAGAGCAAATTTGATCACTCTCTCTCTCTCTGACACACACACACACACACACACACACACACACACACACACACACACACACACACACACACAAACACAAACACAAACACACACACACACAGGGGTTTATAAGTCTCATCTGGATCTCACAGCTCTGATGGACTAGGATGGCAGAGGGGGTCTGGCGCCTTTCAAAGCCAGCAAGGCATTTTACCCCTCTTTCATTCAATTTATCCCCATTTCTTTTGTTGTTTTTTTTTCTTAACACTTATCTGTCACTGTCCTCTGTTTTTCTTCCTAGATGATAACTCATTAGAAACTGATGCAGAAACAAGGCAGTTTATTGCTCTCATACGGACTAGAATACAAGTATCAATAGAGGGTTTCTGCGGGTATCAGCAAATCTGACTTAATGCTTTTTAATGCCTTTTTTAAAGCCACTTTAAAAAAATTTAATGCCCACGTCCAACTGCAGATACAGTTTTATATATAGTTTTGTGACGGTTTACCGTCAACAGGCTGTAACCAGGTTCTGAATAGTTCCTCCTCCAATCACTTCTGCTGAAACTTGCATATTCCCATATTTCCGACATTTGCTAGTATTCCCTCTGCTCTTTCGCCATGGCAGGAGCATGCTCACAATACGTTGCATTCCAAGCATCTGGTACTGTGATTTTGTGTATCGGCCATAAACAATAGCCAATTAAAGGGTTCCGCCTGTCAATCATCACACTATACTTCCGATCAAAATTATCAAATGTTTATATAATCAAAGAAAATCGTGAATAACAATGCTTTTTTTCCATCAAGTGTATTTAATTTCTTAATGCCTCTGGACATTGAATTTAATGCTTGTTAATGCCATTTAAGGCCTTAATTTTCACAAAATCTATTTAATGGCTTTTAATGCTTTTTAATGACCCGTAGAAACCCTGTAATAGAAGATTCAGGTTAAGTTGGGTCGTACTTGCTATCACGGTCATTACACCTTGCTCAGTGTGTAATGTGAGTTGTAGCAACCTAAAAACTAAACACAACATAAAATGGTCTTTTTTAGGTTACCTTGAATGGAAGGGACTTTTCGCTGCAAGGGCTTATGGGAAGAGACTGGAGGCTGCTGGCAGGACTTGTCTCGACGCTCTGCAAAAGGAATAAAGATAATCATATCATAAAATGGTTGGGGCTTCAAATTGAGTTTCTGAATAGGTAGTAATATGCAAAGAATGGTTATTTATCAGACCACTCACAGTAAATACTCCCACGTATCTATGTAATCCCATGAGACCAGCACATCCATGTTATCGTTTTATTCACGTCAACTAATTTAAATGTTCAGCAATTTTGGCAAAACACTGTGTATATGTATAAAATTGTGTATATTAGCTGCATACATATATTAACTGCATGAATTTAACTCCTAACCAGAAAGAGAAAAAAAACAGCATGAGGTACAGTCTAACAAGACGCTCCATTTTTCACCATGTCCCATTTTAAATGTTAGTGTAGTAAACTGCAGAACACATACAGGCTTGGAGCAATCATGCAAACAAACAAAATGTACCGCAACGTTTTTTGTTTGTCCACAAAGAAGTGGCTTAAAAAAAGGTTGAGGTAAAACAATTCCATGTTGTATTTTTTCACCTGGTGTCTTACATAACCTCAGTGTTTTTGGACGCCAGCTGTGATCAGACACATTTTGGCTCTCTATGACACAGGTGTCTAGTGGGCAGAGAGCAGGAAAGACTAGAGGGGATTCCAAAACACACTCATGGAGCAGAAGCAGACAATTCACATATACAACAGATATCAGTTTCCACGTGTACAGACACTTGTAAAGGCACCTGTATGCAGACACACACCGACACACTTTAAAAAGAGCAGACAGCTGTCTAAATGTCACCTGTAAGGGCATATCAAACGACAGATGGGAGAGTGGGGGATGACAACATCATGTGTTCAGTGAAGAATGCACAATTTCTGCATAGGAAGAACATGACGGGACACAAAAGGAGGAAAAGAGAAGACACATGGCATGAAGGTGAAACAGAACAGGAAGTGGAAAGTCATGTATTAGCTAATTATATGAGTTGCCCATCACATTTTTTCAATTTATCTCTATTTTATACCATCTCTCACTAGTTTATATGCAAGCCTGTACCTACTGTGTCTATCCATAACAACACATTTAAGATGGGGTATACTAAAAGATGCTTTTCAAGCTAAAATTTGCATATATTCATCATATTTTGGCCAGCACTCCAGTTTTGAGAGTATCTCTGGGAAACATCACAACCCAATTCATGCACAGCGTAAACTTGGCTGACCTTTTGAAGCAGCATACCTTCCAATCAGAATTATAGGTGTGCTATGGCATCAGGCCCTCAATGTGTCATTGGTGATCAATGCCTTTCCCCATGTAGAGAGACAGGCACACACTCACTGACGCCACTCTGAGCCCCCCTCCCGCCCCTCGTTCTTTCTCTCATACACATTCTCTTTAAGGTCACCCCTGTCCCACAGGCCTTAACACATAACTGTCCCTACAATTAGATGTGGTTCAGTAAAAAGCCTTTCAGATTTAAGAATGGGCAAAGCTGCCTAAGAGCTCTGGATTTAATGACTTGCACTACCCAGAAGCAAAATGTCTAAGGATGATGAATGGCCTAAGAAAGCAAAGCAGGTTTTGTGGTTTGATACACCCCTTTAATCACATTCACACATCAGTTAAATCAAGAAATGAAAACCTTCAAATAACTCAAGGTGCATTAATGCCCACTCTCTCTCATTGACATTTGGCTTTTTATCAGAAGGCAGCACCATTACCAGCATACTGTCATGTCATTTACTGAGTTTTTTGGCCAACAGTAGGTGATGCATGAATTGAAATGCCAGTCCCACTGCAGTACAACAGAGCAGAGTTTTTGTTTTTAATCATAAAGCTATAAGGGAGTGGTTTGTTGTTGATGTTTTGTGATGGAGTTTAACAAACAAAAAAAACCCCACTGCTGATATTTAGAAGCATGGCCAGCAACTGTACAAGGTAAATGTTTTACTAACAGCGGATGAAAAGATGGTTTCCTCTTTCTCAATTATGTAATGAGTGACAACATTTTTAGCCACATGCAATCACTGTCCAGAATTATCCTTGAAACACCATTACACTGCTGAAAAGATGCAGCGGAGGGAGCAAGAATAAACTGCTGCCACAAGTCAAACAGCTGCCCCAGGGGTAGGAGTCACTAGGACGGATAGAGGCGCTGCAGTCACACAAGCTAACAGGGCCTGGCGGTACATGTGTGGATATTGCACAACCATGCCCTCGAAGACTGGGAGTATATGCTATAACAAATGGGACCGTCACAGTTTTGCTTGAATCCACAGCTGACATTGACAAATGGGGATCATTCTGTTAGGCAACATTAATACACACATGGACAGTGGCATTTTAAAAAAAGGAACTCTGTGCAACCAGCAGGATCAACTACTGGAAGAGGAATATATCAACAGTGGATGGAGTCGTTACATGTGGCTAAATCTACTAATTTGACAAATGTAATGGACATATGCCACTCTAAATGAGTTGTGCTATACTATATAGACTGTTGCTCATGCATTTTGGTGTAGTGATTTACCGTTCCATGTGATTTGTGTAAGATACTATTTTTTTTATTTTTGTATTTTGTGTGTACAACTGACAAACTGGCATGTTTGTTTATTTGTTCTTGTTTTGGACAGTGCTCCTAGTTATTCCAGCTGAAAACTGCAAGTCTGGTTCAACTGCATTAGCCAGGGTTCTTCAGTTTCACATATGCATTCGAACATACAAATGCTGTTCTCCAAATTGCTTTCTCAGTTCAACCATGTCACATTTTATAAATTAGCCACATCCTAACAGGGAGAAAGTCTAATGTCTGAAAAGCTGCTTTGCCTAGCCTTCTTTAGTCTGGAGTTTTAAGTGTGTGGTAATTGACCCCAGCATCACCATCAATCAGCTGAGTGAAGTTTAGTCTTGTTCGCTCAAAAAAAAAAACAAAAAAACAACAACCTAAAATTCTTACTTAACATTGCATAAGTTATTTATGGTAATTTTTACCTTTTTTGAAAGTGGGAAGAGAAGGAGAAGAAAGGAGTAACAAAAGCAAAGACTACAAGAACTGGGCTCAATACCAGAAGGTCAAGCAAATAAAATGCAAAGCATACAGACATGCCGAGTCACCCTCCCCTCGCTGCATAATGGATTACATCCACTGATGGAAGGTAACAAAATTTGCAAGTTAATGACACAACAGAGCAAGCAAAGAGGGCAAAGTATCTCCTCTTTCATATTCATGTTCTGTTGCTGTGTTCCCCTCTCCCTCTCTAGCACTTTCAGCAATCTCTCTGTCACCACTCTACTTTATGTCTCTCTCCACTAATTATTATTTTATTATTTTCATGTCTCATTTCTCTCTCCCTGCGGTCCTGGGAGGAAAACAGTGAGATGAACAGCGAAGACAAAGGGAAACACCATATAAATGTCTCTGCGGACTGTAATTCACAGCTAGCTTTGATCTTAGTTTAGAGGTACTAATGGTGGGGAGTCTGGTCACCCATTTATATATCTTTTTGTCTATTTGTATTTGTGTGTGTGGGACTGTAAAATATTGCTGTATTTGGTGAGGGTCAGACACCCATGTAGATAACAAGAAAACAGCAGGCAGACAGTGCTAATGGATGTTCTTTCAGCTCAACCTCCAGAGGTTACGGTATTACTAACATCCCTCTTTGGTATGATAATGTATCATGCACCTTCAAATCAGAGTTACATGGCGCATCAGTGTAAATAGGAGCAAGTGTGTACAAAAACATAAAGAGAACAATATATTAAGCACCGATATTCAAATTGCTTAATATTTTCTAACAAGACTTTGAAGAAGGTCTGTATTATTTTACACTGTAACTGAAACTGTAAAGTACTGTTCATTCATTCATTCGTTGTGACATGTGGCTGAGAATCAGGTCAATTTGTCAACAACTCGCATGCAAATAAAACATGCAATTAAGTTTACAGCCAATTTATGTTCCCAAGAAATGTGTAATGTTGTATAGTTTTAAAAGCTACATGACGATTACGTTCCATTACATTCCGGTGTAAAGCACTGTGGCAGTTAAATAGATTGCATGACTGCACATGGTGGCTATCAATATGGTTCTATGGTTTTTACAGTTAACCTTGTGCAGCATTTGTAACGTTCAGTGCTTTACTAAGTGACCATTACAGCTAATCACACCAATAATGGGGCGGATGTTAATTTAACTGGTTTCTCTGCATGCACACAAAGATGGCCTCAAAGCCCAGAGTAAAAGTTTTTTGCTTTAAGCTAGTTGAAGCACTTATAGAGCAGTGATACTCCGAAACAGGAGGATTAGTGCGTGTTTGTGTGTGTGTGGGGGGGTATGTGTAAACAAATGAAAAGGATATGATTGCATACGCTCAAATACGCCTCCTAGTTCTTCAACTAAAAAGTAGAATTTGATTAAAAAACAAGACAAAATAATTACAGATACAATTTAAAAGCGGAAAAGCATCCTCTTCAAAATAATTTCCTGGAAATGAACTAGAACTCAATAAAACAGCGAATGATGAATTTCTTTAAAACACTGTAATGTTTTGATTCCTTAACAAATTAGTCTACATTATTTGGTAACTCAACCCTCACTGGAAAGAAATAATTTAACATATTCATGACTTAATCAGACTGTTGTGATGGAATTACAATGAATTTTAACTTCTCAAATTCCATTTTTATCCTCTTTAGTATAGGTTTATTTTGTCTATAAAACCAGGTTAAAAAAGTCTGCAGAGTATGACTGTGTGTGCATGTGTGTACAGCTCACCTCCTGTAGTGTCCGTCTCAATCTTAAAAGCAGTGTTTTGACAGCAGTGCAGTCTTGTTGCATCAGTCTAAGTGGCAGAGTCTCCAGCCCTGGAGGTAAAGGCTCATCTTCCCTCCCCAAACCCAGCCCTGAGCTCCAGTCAGCAGGCAGCAAGCTAGTAGGACGACTCGGCTCCCTGGAGAAGAGACAGAGTAAGAGGGAAGAAGGAAAAATATAGGGATTTAATGTTACAACAAGTCAGGGTGAAAACATAATCATTGACCTGTCTTCAGTGCTCCACACTGCTCTCCACAGGCGACCGGTGAGATCTCATTCATGTCTTTGCCTGTTACTCTACAGATGATTCCTGATACAGTTACATCATCCAGATGCTTATGTAGTATATCCATCATGAGCATGATGTGCGCCACCTCAGTGCCCCAACCCAGTCTAAGTAAACCTTCGCAGTATGTGGCACGATAATGTGACAGTGAAATGCAACACAGCAGACTACTAGTTCTAAGAAGCAATTGTAAAGTGACGACACATAAAAATATAATGCAGCAAGAGAAAAACATACTAAAGACATCCATATGGTGACAAAGGTCAGAACGGAGACCAAGACCTGCAAGAATTACAATATGTAGCAGCTGGTTTATAGAAGCCCCTGAAGGCACCAATTTAATGAGCACTAATTCCTTTAATAAGTCTTTATAGAGCAACTTGCAAGACAACAGAGACAATAATTAGATACTAACATGGACAAAAATGGTGTAGGAACTGGACTTTAAATACATATACATTTACACAAACAAAGAGACTGATATCAGAACACATTTTTTAAAAATTGGACACAAAAACAAAGAAGGTTATAGGAAGTTAAAACAGAGAGCAGTCAACCTAGTTCATATTTAACAATAAGAGATCTAGAGGTAATGATAACCCTAACCCTAATGATGCAGATTTGAAGGTTAATACCTTGTATATATCCTTTATATGTTGCATATATTTTTTTTTCTGTGGTATAGAGTTGGTCTTTTGTATATTTCATTATTTCTTTATGGTTTTCTATATTGTCAGCATTTTTAATATAAATTTTCAGTATAATTTTGTGTGATAGTTTTTATATAAAGTCTTTTGTTTGCACTTTATGAATCTGCTGTTAATCAGAAGAGAGCTGCTAAACTAATTTTCATTGTTCCTGTACCAGCAGTAACAATTCTATTCTATTCTATTCTATTCTATTCTCTACTCTACTCTACTCTACTCTACTACTTTATTCCATTCTACTCTGTTCTACTATTCTATTCTATTCTATTCTATTCTATTCTATTCTATTCTATTCTATTCTATTCTATTCTACTATTCTATTCTGCTCTATTCTACTCTACTCTACTCTACTCCGCTCCACTCTATTCCACTCTACTCTACTCTATTCTGTTCTATTCTAGAATATGCAACATATACACAGCCTGGCCAAAAATTTTCATCATTTGGATTTAATAAGTAAACAAGTAAAGTTCCTCTATTGGATAATTGCTGCTAGAGAGCATAAAGGGGCTTCCCTAATCTGAATAACAAATGGCATGGAATAACGAATGACCTAACCCTAACCTTAACCCTAACCCTAACCCTAGTGGTCATTCATTATTCCATGCCATTTGTCATTTGGATTAGGGAGGCCCAGCATAAAGGGGCGGCTGAGGCTCAGATGATGGAGCAGGTCATCCAGGACCTGGATGACTGTCCACATGTTGAAGTGTCCTTGGACCCTAAATTGCTGCCCAGGTAGGTGTCAGCACCTTGCATAGTGGCAGCCACCTACTGGTGTATGAGTGTGTGTGTGAATGGGTGAATGTGAGGCCTTGTAAAGTGCTTTGGGCACCATGAAGGTGTGTAAAATGTGCTGTATAAGTGCAGTCCATTTTACCATTTACCATTTAGATTGGACTGTGTTTCAATGGGAATAGGTCATGTGGTCTGATGAGTCCAGACTGACCCTGAGGGTCATGGGTGTTATTGGTGCATTCGAGTGAAAAGAGAGGCAGATGAAGTAATTACCCATCATGCCCAGTGCCTACCGTACTAACCTGTAGGGACAGTATTATGATCTGGGGTTGATTCAGTTGGTCAGGTTTAGATTCAGCAATGTTATGTGTCTATAAAACAAGGCCAGCTGAACCTGAACATAGAATGAGCAGGTCTGAACATCAGTGGAGTTTTTCTTCATTGATCAAACTGGCTCATATTGTTAAAGAGTAATTTAGGGAGTAGGAGACATCATTTCTCCACACGGATTGGCCTCCACAGAGAATCTTTGAGATGTGATGGAAAAAACTTCACACAGTGGTCCGACTCTCCATCATCAATATAGGATCTTGGTGGAAAATTAATGCAATTCTGGATGGAAATAAATGTTCTGATACTTATTGTGACGCTAATTAGGCATTTTGTGTGTAAACATATTCATAGCTAAAGGTGATCTGATGATATCTTGAGTGTGTGACTTTTTTGGTGCACAACAGCGGAATCTAGTGTGAGTATACAGACCTCTCAAGTACAATGATGGGATGAGTTTTGTTCTACTTGCACACAAAAAACCTCATAAGCAGGCAATATTCTAAAAAAAAACAACTAATAAGTGTATTAAAAAGTTTGGAGTGAACTACAGCCTTGTTTGTTTATGACTTCACACAGAGCGCTCTAGCAGGTTTGACATATCGACTTCTTTGTCTGACGTAATATGATGTAGTGTGGAAAAACTTTTTTCTTTCATTTTTTTGGAAGGTTTATAAATAATATTATACATATCAACCCAGAAAAACAGTTCAACCTGTAAAGTGCTCTTTTACTTTTTTTTTTAAACTGACAACACACTTTTATATTAGAAACATTATTTATGATGTGCAATTTGAGGAGATCCTCTATTCTATGATGGGAACAACAAAGAGATTTACTAACACTGCTTCCACATTTTAAAGAATATAGATGGTATAAAGACATACTGAATACAGAACATATCTCTATCATTCTGTACGTATGTGTTCATCAACTCAGATTAAGTGCCTTCTGGTTTTTTGTTTTGTTTTTTTTTAAGCCCAATCTGGTTATTGTTCTTATTGATTTGGCTAGCTTACGAGTGTTGAGAGGTGGGTAGGGCTGTTCTGTTCTTTGTCTTGTAGAGAATATTCATTGTTTTTTGTCTCTAATCTTTGCTTTATTCATAAAAAAATAAATAAACAACAGCACAGTCCCACATGTAGAGACACAAGAACGCACAAATAACCTGCTAATGTGGTCACACTCTTACACTAATGCATGTGGAGATCAAAGAAGCAAAAGCAGAGAAGTCTGTCTTCTGATCCAGTGTCTTACCATCATTATCAACTCAAAAGGATACTTCATTGTCAAGACCTTTGATTCATTATAGCTCATCAAAGCTGTGTGATCCCCTATGTGTCCCTTTTCCTCGCACGTTTTTGAGAATTCTTATTTTGGCTTTTTGGAATATTGCACATCTAGAGGTATGGATACTATCCTCGATGTGTATTTTTGTGCAAGTACCTGACTACATATTGGTGAGTGTATGTTCAAGAGTTCACTCATTCAGAGCATTGCATGTAAAACACCTTTAATTAAGAAAACCTTCACTGTGTAGTGGTGCAAACCTTCCAAGCTGTGTGGCTGCAAAATCTCTTTTAAAAAGTTCATACATCACTGTTTAAGACCTAATTACCAACAGACATCCAAACTGATTTCTCACCAAAGCTACATTGCTACCGTGGAGCTGGACTCAGACACACACTAACACAAACAACAGAGGGAGGTTCAACCAAAGCACTGTTTAAATTAACTGTCCCATTTGAGAACACAGTCCATTAAACAGTAAACAGGCCTCTGGAGTGATGCTTCTTTGGTCTCTGGTCCATAGCCTCTGTTCTTTGTCTCACCTTCAGCATCCACTTAGCAGAGCAGATGACAGATACAGTATTGGGAGGAGCTGCCCACAAGAGAAGGGGGCTGCTCAATGTCACCCTATTCCTCGCGCCGCATTAAAACTCACCAACTACAAACATTGACCTTATCTATAAAAACCTCAGCTTCACAGTCATTCATTGCCGGGAGCTTACTTTAGTTTCCCTGTCAGTTGAAGAGTTGAAATTTAACTAGAAGCATATTTTAAGCCAGTATGAAGTAAGACTAAATCTATATCAGCAAAAACCAGTCTCAAAGCTATCCTACTGTTTTCTAAAGCCCTACTTGCAGAGCACTAATACAAGCAAGGAACCTCTGATGATTTGGAAAGTAACCGTCCTCATCTGTGTTTTATGTGACACATTCACAGTGGATGAGTGAAGTCAGTTTTTTAGTTGATATTATGCAACTGACATTAACCCCCAGTTCTGATGTCAAGGCTCACCACTTATAGATAATTGTTGAAAGATAGAAAATATTCCTTACTGTAGCTGTAATGCATATCATCCATCTCATCATCTTTTGAGATGTCACTCTTCTGAAAGCTTTAAGTTTGCGTTTTTATTGAATAGCCAAACTATATTGCAATTTGCACCCAAAACTTTCATTCAATATCATTAGCCAGCCTTCGCAGTTTTCAACCGTGAAATAGGCCCAATAAATGCTTAACGGGGAAAAAAATGCTGCAAATGACTCCAAATTACAGAGATGTTGATACACATGGTATTATTACTGTTTATACCATCTGAATGTGTCTGCTGAATGAGTAGATCATTTGCACTACAATTTTTTTAATTTTAAAAACTACAGACACGGCCGATTCACAGGGGACTCAGGTCATAGATGACCTCCACATTTAGTGCAAATTACCATAGGTCCACAGGTAATACTAGCAGCAGTAGCCCAAGGGTGTCAAAACGTATGGCTGGTGGGCCAAGACCAGCTCAGCAAAAGTGTTCAATCTGGCCCATGGACTGAATTTGTGAAATGCAAAAATTACACTGAAGATATTATCAATTAATGGTGTCAAAATCTTTTTATTGTGTTTTTTTTTTTTTTTTTTTGCTTTGTTTTACTGTAATAAAGTAAAATTACATGAAAATCTTTACAATGACAAACTATCCTTTCACAAAAATGTGAATAACCTGAACAAATGTGAACCATCTGAAAAGGCTTAAGAGAAATAAGTGGAATTTTAACAATTTCATGACTGTTACTAAATGTTTTGTACCTTTGTTGACCAACTGTGATCTGTAAGTTGTAATGCACATGTGTAAATGATAAGATGAGGCATGATATTGTTAAAGTTGCACTTATTTTTCTCAAGAAATTCATGGTTGTTCATGTTATTCAACTTTTTTGAAGGATAATTACCCTGCCCCACAAAGGGGAGGCAAGAGGTTTTGTTTTCGGTTTGGTTTGTTTGGTTGGTTGTTAACACCCTAGCAGCAAAACCATTGGTTGAATTCAGACCAAATTTGGTTTATAGATTGCCAGTGATCCAGAATAGATCTAATTACATTTTGGGAACAGTAGGTCAAAGTTCAAATTTTTGATGAATTTTTAAAATATTTTTTTTCCCCATTTACTTATAATGGGTGAAATTTCAAATCTTTGTCGCGGCAAAACATTTGGTTGAATTCATACCAAATTTTGTTTATAGATTGCCAGTGACCAAGAATACATGTCAATACATTTTGGGAAAAGTAGGTCAAAGTTCAAATTTTTTATGAATTTTTAAATTATTTTTTTCTCCCATTTACTTATAATGGGTGAAATTTCAAATGACCATAAAAACATCAATTTAGTTTTAAATTACTTCAAATTTGGCACATATATAGAGACAATTGTTATGCTAACATTACTACATGCATAAACAGCTGGATTGATGCCAAAATGAGCTACAACATGTGTGAGGGGTGGGGTTTGTTGTCCCTGACACCACTTGTTTATAGATGTAAACATTTTCATAATGTGATTTTACTTTTTTCACTCTAAAACATAAAGAAAAGACTGGTGTTGTAATTATTCATAAGTTATTACTGTATGTTATTTTATTGGTCCGGCCCCCTTGATATCATATTGGGGTGTATGCAGCCCCTGAACTAGAATGTGTGTGACACCCCTGCTTTGGTCAATGGACACAACAAATGGGTGACGGTGGGATACACCCTGAACATGTCACCAATTTATCAAAGGGCTGACATATAAAGACGAACAACCATTCAATCTCATATTTACACCTACAGGCAATTTAGACTGGCCAGTTAACCCATTAAAGAGCATGTCTTTGGATGGTGGGTGGGAGGAAGCTGGAGAAAACCCACAGAGACACAGATTCAACCCAGGACCTTCTTATCAGTATTCCAAATAAGTCAAATCCATTAGGAGTAAATGCTTAATAATTTAGACAGTTTGGTGCATTAATAAAAAGAAAGTGCAATTTTAAGATTTTGGGTTACTAAAAGCAATACGCCGTAAAACTAATTTTACTTTTAATGTTTAACATTTACTTTAGGTCAACAGTTTTACATTTAGCAACCTTTCCTACACTGTGATAATTATTCCAAGAACATGAGTTGTACTTTTACACTTAACCTTTCCAAGTGTGGGTTTTCTAAATTCCAGATGAAAACTACTGTAGAGTGAAGAGGCAGATACAGTCAGATATCCATTTGTCCACAGATTTTGGAAAAGTGAGAGTGCACAGAGAGATTTCAAATTCAGGAACATCTGTGAGCAAATAATCTATAATACTTGACTCTTTTCCAACCTTGAGCTCAGCAAATTCAACCTTAAAAATGTGGAACGTGTCCTTCTTCAACTGCAAACAATTAAAAAGCAATTACAGTCAGCTTTTCACTGAATGAAAATGTGGAGATTACCATTACTTTGCCCAAAGACACTTTCTGAATGTCAGAAACAGGGACATAACAAATGCCTGTTGAATCCTCAGCTTCAAGGCCAATTCGCTCCGAAAGTGGAAAGCTGCTCACATGAATAGATGTTTCTTTCTCATAAACACACAATGGGTAAAATCTGACTTCCCTTCTTCTCATATTAATTCTGAATTAGTTACAGAATCCCTCACTTTATCTAACTGGATGCCCAAGCAAGTAGCATAATATATTCAGTTGTGCTTGTAAGTTTACATACCCAAGCAGAATTTGTGATTCTTTGGCCATTTTTCAGAGAATATGAATATCAATACAAAAACTCTTCTTTCACTCATGTCTAGTGGTTGGGTGAAGCCATTTATTATCAGACAAATGTGTTTGCTCTTTTTAAAATCATACTGACAACAAAAACTATCCAAATAACCCAGATCAAAAGTTCACATACCCTAGTTCTTAATACTTTGTCTTTTGTGGTAGTTGTGGATGAGGCTCATTATTTTCTCAGATGGTAAAGCTGCCCATTCTTCTTGGCAAAACACCTTCAGTTCCTTTAAGGTTTTAGGTTTTCTTGCATGAACTACATGTTTGAGACCTCCCAAAAGTGGCTCAATGATACTGAGGTCAGGAGACTGAGATGGCCACGCCTTCACCTTCACTTTTTTCTGCTATAGCCAATGACAGGTGGACTTAGCCTTGTGTTTTGGGTCATTGTCATGTTGGAACATCCAAGACCGTCCCATGTGCATTCTGTCAGGGTATGTAAACTTATGAGCACAACTGTACTTCAGTATCTAAAATGCAACAATATCACTAACTATCATTTCGGTATTCTTGATTTCCATTGCATAACAAGGGGTTATTTCATGCCATTAAGATGACAGTTGTATCAGCAGGTTAATCATATATTTGTGAATGAATAATGACATACAGCACTATTCTGACAAGTTGTGATATTTTGATAGAAGTGCATAAAGGGGACTGTGTGTCTCATCTTTCTTTATGGCATTTTCAAAAGGTGAGCTCAGAAATACCAGCCTGCTGTCTGAAAACCACAAAGACAAGCAGCGAGTTCACCGTCTGCATATCAAGAAAAAGAAAGGTGGTAGGGACGGCAGTAAAAGAGAGGCGAACGTAGACATGGAAATGAGGAGCTCTTTATCATCAAGGGACCGTGTTCACTTTGACTGATAGCCATTTAGGAGGGAAGTAAGAGCGAATTCGATGGATTTGTCCCATTCTCTGAGAAAAATCACCGAGTAAACAGTGGCAAGAAACATTAAATCAGACAGCAAGTTCTTCAGAAAAAATGTTCTTTGAGGAAAATGAGACCATATCACTTAAAAATCGATCAACATAAACCACTCCTCAGTGAAAAGGTTGCACTGCGTTGCTCCTTCTTTTGCCCTCGTACTTTCTCTCTCACCATTATCCTTACTTCATCCTTCCACGTCTGCCTGTTCCCAGTGTCACTCTCCCTTTCTGTTGGTTTGTTCTCTACTCTCTTCCTCTCTGACTTGCCTTTGTTCCCCTGCCCTTCCCATATTCACCCCACCCTGGCCCTGTCTTCCATCTCTACAGCTCTCTCCTTGCCCCAGTGTTTCTTTTTTTTTTCCCTCCTCTATCACTCTGACAACCACAACACTAAACTGATGTGGTATCAAAGCCTTAGGTGTCCCTCGGGGGATTCTGCTGAGCACCTCAGACAAATGTCGAAGAAACCTGCTGCCTTTTGAGGACAGGTGAGCCCTGTCTGTCAAGCAGCCAAAGGCGCTTCCCCCCCCCCCCCTTAAACTGTATTTTCTGTAGCCTTTGTTCCTTCTTGGCATCTCAGGTAAAAGTGAACTTTTCTCCATTTATTTCTCTGTTGCTCCACCCTGATATCTAGGCAGGATGAATGAAGCCAAAACAAATGACAAATGATCAATCACTCCTTCTCTGACAGCTTGTATCAAGTGGTGCAGTGCAGTGCCCCTTTCTTCCTTCTAAAACTTTTTATGTTTGTTTGTTTGTTTTGTTGTGGTGTGTTTTCCAAGTCTGACACTCTTGCCCTTTCTCTACCTATCACCAGGGTTTCAGGTTTAGATTCTTCTTTTTACCTTGGTGGTGCACATCAAATCCAGAGTGACAGGAAAAAATGAGTGGGAGAAGAGTTCAAACGGTAAAACAAACCAAAAAAATAAATAAAATGCAACATTTGCTCTACAACGAAATCTTACTTTTACTAGACTGTTTCATAACTAATAATAACAGCAGCTAAAGGGCTTGCACTGAGTTGAAAATGAGATTCTGAAGAGAACTATGCTAGTATTAGATCATTTTCTACTCTACAAAGGTCATTTTGTCCTTTAAATATTTTTATGATCCTTCACATCAGAATAAAATGAGCAGGATTACTTGCAGAAAACCTGTTGATGAACCTCTGATACACAGAACAAAGTGAGGGCTTCGGTAACGGTGGCACTAGAACTGACTGTCAAGCTGTCTCTGTTGTATGTTTGAAAATGCAAGGGTGTGCTTAAGCAGGTGAGAGCTCACATTTATGATTGCAGTCACTGGGTAGACAGGCACAAGTCTCATCTGCAGGTAATTACCTTACACATTTTGTGCACGAGTACACAGTAACACACACCTGGAAGTGCACGGTGCAATTGAAGACAAGTCTGTTCAGTGGTGATAGATGTTATACAGGCAGGGAGGCTGTTCCTCTACTCAGGGTCATCTGTCTTTTCACTGTCATGAGCCGATAGCCCGACACTCTCACTCTATTTCTCTTTTTTACAACTCGCTGTCTCACACACAGAGAACACACACGCTGCACCTCAGCACAGGTTAAATGTATGTGGTAGCAACGAACAGGAGTTTGTAATAGAAAACAATTAGAACATTTCACATGTGGACACATTTAATTTAATAATAAAGATGTGCTATTACACCAGCTAGTGGCTGAAACCGGTACTGCAGAAACATATCATAGCTGGTTGCAACTGAATGCAAGGATTAAAGTGCAATTAAATGTTTTGACAGTATTGTACATTTTTCTCTCTAGAGCCTTTCAGACTAATTAGAATGGAAAGGAAAAGGTAAACAGGAATAGTGTGTCCCACAAGTCCCAGTTGCTTTACATTGCCTTATTTTTTCCTGCTCCCTCCATCCCTCGCTCTATAAATTTTGTCGTCTGTGCTATACTCTATTTTTTATTATGTTCCTTTCTTTATGCATAATTCCATTCTTTTCCTGTGTTCTCCTTTCTTTTCATTATACAGCATTTTCTCTAGTGCGCTTCCTTCCTCTCATCGTTTCGGCCTCACTCCTTCCTTCACTAAAGCCATTTCTCAACAGTAGTGTTAGAAGTGATCCATGTCACCAACCTGAAAAAGCCAATTATCTGCCTTTTTATGACTTTCATTACTTTACCACTCACACAGTGTTTTATTGCAGGGCTGCTGGCTCCCAGCACCGACACATACCTGCTCACAAATACACACAATGCACTCAGATATGCACATCCACACAGTCCATAAAAGACACAAGCATGAAGCCAACAGCTAAAAACAGAGAGAAAAATTACATATGTGCAGATGGTTGCCTTACGTATTGTTTAGTTAGAGTTTGAAGTGATGAATAATGACTGCAAGTCAAATAAATTACATGTGATTGAAGTGTATTATCTTTTGCAGCAGTCAAGAGGGGTGGGCTGCACCCATGTCAGTCAGCAATATAAAGACTGTTTTGTCTCAGGAATAATAACAGTAAAGGACACTTTAACGTGGAAACACAGTGTGAGAGGCAGCTACTCTCTTATGCCAACTTTTCCCTCATTAAATTTTTACTGACAAGGAACATATTTATAGGGACAAGCCAATATGTGTGTGTATGACTGTGTATCCAGTATGTGTGTAACGCAAACATCTGTGCGTCATGTGCATTTTTGTATGCATGCGCAAGCATACTACAACAGCCTACCGCAGCTTCTGAAGAATGATCGCCCTCATTTGTCATTCCTTTCCACCTGACAGACACAGTGTCCTCATCTGCATTCTGCACCTGAGGCTATGGATGTTTAATGCTGCCATTAAACTCATCTCCGACATAAAGTGCATCTGTGACTAAAGAGTGAGCACAAGCTAAGCTCCAGGCAGTGAATCTAATGGTGAATTCAAGTCTTCAGACACAAAATGGGAGTGAATATAAAACTAATGTGATATGGCATGGGTAACTTTCTGATTAACCTACGTGTCCTTTCTGCTATCTTTTGCACACTGCACTCTGTATCTGCACTATTTTAAAAGAAATATGCATCTTTTGGCTTTCTGTTTTATCATTTTCACTGTTCAACTCACATACTGTTCCTAACTTAATATCAGTTACCCTCTGAGACTGACACTTCTTTTCAGTTTTGGTATCTGTGAGCATCCGGCTGCTAATCCCATACAAAATGCCTGAGGACTACCAGAGTAGCTTTTTATGAGGGAGCAAGCTTAGGGAGTTTAACTGAACACACTCGCACTAATTACTATCACAACTTCTTGTTTCACAGTGAAATCTATTTAATGTTAGTCCCATGTGTGACATTACATTTCCCTGTTTCAGAGAACAATGCCAAGCTGCAATGCCAAAAAAAAAAAAAAAAAAAACATTAAGAAGAGGCCTGAGAGCACTATTCTAGTACAATAGAACAATCTCACATTTGAACTCAAAACCAAGTCCACTATCAAGAGCATCACGGGAAATCCAAGGATGTCCTCTTTTTAGTTTATTACAAAAGCTCAACAGAACCCATTTTACCTTCATGACACTGTTGTTTATTCCCTTAATTTGCAATTTTCTACGATAAATTACAGAAAATCTTAAATGCCAAAGGTGACAATAGATCACAAAGGCAACCACTGCTTGACTAAAGCTGACTAAGCCTCCGACAGGCTAAGACTGAAATCAACAAATCCATGTAAAAAATGTAAATTTCCCCCAGAAGCCTTTATTATTTGGAAGGCATATTAATGTTCATCTAATCCACTCACTTCTTAAGGACATGATCACTTTGTACTATTTATTCTAATAGTGTGATAACAAAAGACCAGCATTTCAATTACCAGATAGTGTTGTGATTGTTTATTCAACAAACCTCGGTCTCATTATCCTCCACCTGGCCTTGGAGCTAAAAAAAAAAAAAAAAAAAAAAAAGCCAAAAGTCTTTGGTATTACAATAACAACATAAAAAAAGTGTGTGGTAATGCTATGTAGAGAATATTATACTGTCTGTGTGTTTTTTTCCAGCAATAACAGTACACCATGCTCACAAATGTAGGTTTTATAAAGTGAACATTAAAGAGGAAACATAGGGGGTAGTTTTGTGCATTTGAGCAACAAATCCCCATAGAAGGATATGGTTTTCAGTGAGCGTATAAACACAGCATGCAGCTAATGTTTCGTGATCATGGTCTGTGACAACGGCAACAACCAAAATAAATTAAAATGTTGTCTTTCTCCTTTTCATCTCATTTCCCCTTGTCAGTGTCAGACAGCATATTTCCTTTCACACAGCAAATATAACGTTGAAGATGACTCATTGCGCTTTGTTTTTACCTTCACGGCAATGTTGTCTTTGTCTTTACACAACAGCAGTGCTAATGAACAAAAGTTTTTATACTGAGTCATAGCAAAGCACATGACAACCATGATGTATATGTGTCTTGATTCTAACAAACTGTACAATCAGGGCAGATCAATGTCAAATGGGTTTTTATGTTCAGGTCTGAGATTTTCATTGACAGCAGTTATAAATTGTGTGAACCAATATCCCTTTAGTGATGCTGGGTCGCTCAGTGTATTGGGTTTAAATTAGTGCATATCCTGTACACAAATACCTCGAGAATCTCTTATCCTGATTAAACGACAAGGGAATATGCAAACGTACCAGATATATGCAGTTTTGATCCTTCGGCCTTGATTCTGATAAACTGTACTCTCAGGACAGATCAATGTCAAACAGGCTTTAATGTTTAGGTCTGAGGTTTTCGTTGACAGCAGTTATAAATCCACGTGAACCGGTATCCCTTTATTAATATTGGGCCCTTATGTGTAAGGGTTTTCACTTGGTGCATACAAACATATCTTCCTCCTCACAAATACCTTAGAAATCCAGAATCTCTTATACTGACAAAAAGATGAGGAGATATGCAAAGGTACAAGAAATGTGCAGTTCTGATCCAGCATATTAAATGCATGTATGCTCCTAATCCCCATTTCTTTAAAGGCTGTTTCCATGGCAATAGGGAAATAATGTACATGTATGTGAAGAATAATAGTACAGAGTAGGACATGGAAAAAGTAAAGGTTTATGTAAATAATATGCATTTATATAAGCCCATATGCAGTGAACTGACTACAACTGAATTACCTTGTGAGTCTATTTGCACTGAAAAAACAGCTGGCCAGTATTGGTCAAAGAAAAAAAAAAACATGTTATCAACTCCTGTTTATTCAGCTCATAAACAGGAATGTAAAACCAATTTGTGGTTGTAGCACAACTTAAGAGCTATTTCTTATCCCAAAAACAACTCTTTTTCTGTCCACAGAGCCCTTCTGTGCAGTATCTCCATGTAAAGCATTGGTCGCCAGATGTTACCAGATGAAGTTTCCCTCCAGTCTGTGAGCAGATAATATAGTGCCAAACCTGGCAACCTTATCGAGATAGCAAGACTTGAGGTTCACAGCAGACAAGTATAATGGCACTTCATTTTCCCTAATATCACATACAGTATAATTGTCAGATGATACGTACTTAGTTTTAACAACATAATAACTATAACAACCATTGGAGCTGTTTAGAGCCACTGCTATCACTGATACTGTGTACTATACTTCATCAATGGAAAGAATGCAAATAAGTAAATTATCATCAACAAAGTACTCAGTACATATGCTTAGCACATGTCGTTTTCTGTTCCTAGTCGAGAATATGTTTGAAAAAGTCAAAAATAGGGCAACAAACATGCCCACCATAGCATTTTGTTGCATGTTTTCATAAATTCCTGTTTTCTTTCTTTAATCTCAGCATGTTGCATCAAAAAACAGGATCAACATAGTAGTGTGGATGACAGTGTAGACTCCACTTCGGGAAGAAAACTGAAACTCAAGACAGACAATGCCTGATGAACCAAAACAAAAGAGTACCCTCCATGTTTTTCATGTAAAATCCACCATATGTTTCTACATGACATCAAAGTTCAGGAAAACATACGCTTGTGTAAGATGTTTTACAATCTGTCGACAAAAGAATAACTGTGAATACCATTTCAATAAATTCTTTTCATTTCTGGAACAGACCACTTGAAATAAAAAGCAATGGAATGACTTATTTGATGCCAATAGTAGAGTTTTTACTGTATTAGAAATCAGAAACACAAGTTTCCACTCAAAGCAAGATGGAAAAAACTGAAAGCCAACACTAATTAGTCTCTCTGTGTTGAACATTTAATAAACCCAACAGGGTGATGTAAATGAGAAGCTAAAAAATACCACTGTACAAAAGAAAAATGTTAGACAACAGATGTTGGGTCCATTTGGCTACTGCAAAAGTGTAGCATGTTATGACACATAGCATTCCCTCTGAGGCTCCTAATGACCATCATGACCCTTAGGTGCAAAAATCTCTGTGCAAAGACTATAAAAAAAATACAACAACAGAAAAAGAGTGCATTATTTTAGAAAAAACAAGCCTGCAGACTTGAATCAAGGCATAATATAAAACTGTCCAAAACCACAGATTAATATAAAACCATATGCTTCATCACTGCTTGTTGGATTAATAAATCTGCATAATTATGAACCAGTGAAGTGAACACAGAGGGATGGAAATCCATTCTCTGTGTCCGGCAACACTCAACATGTCCTCTGTAAGTCTCTAATAAGGTTTCTATTCAAATGAAGCTCAAAACGAAACCAAGTTTTCATAAAATTGTAAAAAGAAATCTACTGCTGTGATGCAAATGAGACCTGGGTATACTGAGATAAACATTTGGTGGCGCTGCAATCCACTACGGAAAAAAAAAAAAAACATTAAAGAAAAATGGGCCATGGTTAGATTATGGCTAAGATGGTGGCAGACAGCAGCAGCAATATGACATAAAATAAGGGCAGAAACACAGGGCATAACAACCTCACTGTGCACACATCAGTTAAACCTCAAGTGATGGGAAAAAAAATGTTCACAAAGCCTTGTGACTGAGATCACAATGGACAGTGGAAATTAGGGATGTTGAATAACTGATACTACTGATTTTTGCTACAGAAAAGGTTGAGATAACATCAGTCCACATATATCACATTATGAGAGTGTCCTGATGAAGCCTGTTTCTCTGTATATATTAACTTTTGCTGCCATTCACTATAGGAAAATTTGCATTAAAAATAGATGGAAATGCATTTCTATCATGTCCCCTGCTCAACTAAAAGGCTTAGGCCGATTCTTTATGCTCGGCTATTTTAATAAATGAGCAAATGCACATGTTTGCAAGTATAACTTGTACTTTATGACTGTGGGAGGAGATGATGTTCTATTTTTTGTTGACTTCACTAAGTCAGGTGGGATTAGACAACAACCTGGCTGACATGAACGTGGATGAACCATTTTAATCAAATTTGTTCTCCTGTCTTTCTGTGAATCTGAGGACAATCACAGATTAGCGAATGATGATATTAGATATTTGAGGGAGGAGGGGATCACAGAACCAGCTAAGTGCATAATATCTATTACATATTATGATGTGTATTTTACAAATTCTACCTCTTTTTTCCACTATTTTGCTTTTCTCCTTTGAGTTTTCAGCTGTTCCACTACTGCATGATTTGGTGGAAAGCCATATTGTGATTAAGTCTTTCAGTTTTGATTTGACTCTATTTGCTTTGATACCAAAAAGAAATACACAATTACTCACCTCGAATATTCAAGCCAAACATACAAACTTAAAGTAGCATAAAAATTTGGAAAATTAGACAACAACTAAACTACTGAAAACAAGATTCTAAGATTATACAAACAAGTTGTTACTCTCATTTTAGATGTTTTACACAGTTCTCTCTGCTCAGAGTCACTAAATCCATAATATCACCAGACAACAGAGCTTGTGCTTATTTTTCTTCAATATCTGAAAATAGAGCACCCTAAATCCCCCTAAATCTCAAACTTTAGAATTTAATCTTTTGTGATTTTATAATTGCACAGGCTGATATTACAATTATGACTTATGTGATTTGATTCATTTGCAGTCCTACCAACTTTAATTGAAAAGACCCACCTTATTCTCTCCACATAGCTTCAGATAGACATGAAATGATCATCCAGTGACCCCAAACCCCATATATGCCATTACATCTATTATAAGTATCACACCGTACAAGGACTTCTAGCTTAATGTTTATGTTTTTTGGTAAAGTGCTACAAACAGGACACCTTGGCAAGCTGATGAAGGAAATCTCAATAGTGTGATGTAGTTAGTGTAGTGTAATTAAGTTTTTAAAGGGAATTGGGACCAATCACCAAAAGACATCTTCATATAAGCCTTTGCATGTCCATTCCACAGCATGTGGATGCCTTGGCTACAGCATGAAGTCTAATATCAGAAGCAGAAATATGGGAATTGAGTGTTCACTGTATATTGACAAAAAGGACACCTCTGAGTATTTGCCTGTCCTCTCCTTGGACTACCTGTCTTTTGCATAGTAATAAACAGCTAAAGGTGAAAAAGAGAGGACAGAGAGAGGAAAGAAGGGAAAGGGAACGCTCAACAGCCAGACTGCGTTACCATAGCAACAAGGAAAGCTATATCCCAAATGTAAAAAATTAATTTCCCCTCATTTTTTTCCTATAGGCGAACGAGGAAGGACTCCGTGTCTCCAAAGATAAGGAACATTAAGATGCAATATGAATTTGGAATAAACCTGTCTAATACACCCCCTCTCCACTCATCCAACAACAAAACAGAACATAATGAAACATATTGCTAATATTGCTGTAAAAAAGATGGTAGTCTCTCACTGGCCAAAGTGCACCTTCTAATACACTCTGAGGAGATACCATGAATCTGTGGCACTAAAAACTTAACTGTTAACCGGAGACCCAAAAGTCATCAATATCTTGTCAGAATGTTGCCTTTTGTGAATACATTACTTTTTTTGCACATCTCTTAAATATGAGCATGATGGAGCACTAAATGTACTATATCTCCTGTGTTAGAAGCTCACTGGAGAGCAATACAAACTACACGCAGGAAAAACGATAGTGACCCAAATGTAATTTACTCTAAAATGTATTCTGCAAATGTTTTTAATATAGATAAACACAACAGCCACTGCAGAGCCATTCATCTAAAATGTCATCACAAAAACCTCAAGCTACATCCTTTCCCCTTTTTCTTATTTACTTGCCTGATCATATGATTAAAAGCTACAAAAGCAATTAGTGTTGCTTCTTTATGGTAAAGGTAAAGTGAAGCTACACTGGCTCTTTAAGAAAATGTCTCTGACAGTATCTCCTGGGCATAATAATTAATACATTATATCCATCCCAAATTAAAATGAAAAAGTGTCAATTCGCCATTTTATGAAGGGTAGCATCCTGAAATATTTCTTGGCGGGAAACAGTTGCTAGGCAACCAGTGTAGTACCAGAAGTTACAGGTTTCGACCAGGAAATGACAACGTGAGAATCTTGAGTCTCTGCTGACTGATCACTATGCACCATCTTGTGAGCAGTACGCACCAGGTGATGAGAGGCAATGCAACTAACTATATGTCATTGTCCTCCATTCAAGTAAATGCACACAGATGCTTCGAGGCTCTTTCTTTTCTATCCCACTATCCTTCCATCTCCCATTACATGTCTGTCTCTGATTTAGTACCTCCACAACCAAAAGGACTGAATTTTTCACACGTCTGTGAAGAGCTATGGCTTTGATAATCTGATAACACTGTTAACAAAGTGATAAACACACAAATATGCACGTCATAAAAATTATCCAACTGTCATACATCAAAGAAGAGGTTTACATGCGAGTCTGTGTGCGTCCGCGTGTGCACAAATGGGTGTGTGTTTGTGAGTGTTGAGCAGATGTTCTGTGCAGCTTGTCAGACAGCCAGCAGTATCCAGCCGCTGATACTCTCTCTGGACAGGCTGACTGACTGACAGGTATGTGTGTGTCTGTGTGTATGTGTGTGTGTTTGTATTTTCTTGTGTGTGAACAGAAGGGAGCTTGCTTTGCCTCCAGCAAATCAATGTCCCCTTGAGGGAATGTGGAACCTGAGACAGAGAGAGAGGCTGAGAGAGAAAGCAAGACAGTGAGAGAGACGGAGGACGCCTTGGGCAAACACATTTTGCTCTTTATCCCCTCTCCAATCTGAGCTTTTCCCCACACAGATTTTACAAATTTCTTCCAGTAAAAACTATGTGAAAATGCTCCTAAAAACAAAATCAATGAAAATGTTGAAGCATCACAGTGGGAAATTAACACCTGCCAGTAGCTTACATCAATCTTATTAGGAGACTTAGACCTGGTTTCATTATGTAACTCGTCTCAATGTTTCCAGAGCCAAACAAATCAAAATAATGTGTCAATACAGTTTGCCAATCTCCCCCTTATTCAGAAAAGTAGTTTAAAAGCCTGGCTTATCTCAGCAATCTAATTTGTCTTCTGTTTTAAAGAGTAACTACATATTCCATCCAGTCTTTCTTTTAATGTTTACTGAGCTCATCCTGCTGCTCACCACTTCAGCTACAAAAACTGCTCCCTTGCTGTGAAGAACTTGACTGAACACATGTTGCCCCGTATCACTGTTTTACTGTCAGTGGCATGCAAAGACATAAATTGTGTGATGTGGCTACAGTTTTTGAGGAAAAAGTAATCCCTGTGTAAGACTAACGCAGATTGTTGGGTCAGTAGGTGGCACATAAGAAGTAGAAGTAGATGAATCTAAAACTGAACAGTATGGTTACGTTTCAAAGCTCAAAGCTGCTGGAATCCTATTGTAAAACCCTGTTGTCGACGGCATTTTATTTTTGATTTTGTATATATGGGCCATTAATGCCTATAATTCTGTCTGTTTGTGCATGTGGCGAAGTGGAACTACAGAACAAATGAATCTCCCAATGAGCTGTTGGACAAAATCCTTAGCCGGGTTGAAAAGGTTGACTCCCCACTTGCATGATTCACTGACAGTGTCTAGACACAGAAAATGTATCTCTATTCAGCGCAACATTTAAAGAGTGTCCAAAGCATGGTCAGGAAAAAAGAAGACAAGGCTAAGTGTACTGTAGTAGAAATCTTTCAACCTCTACTTCCAAACCACTCACTAATGTTGACCTGCAGTGTCTCTTCAAATAAAGAAGATCACACTGTGTCTATTCAGGGGTAACAAGGGTAGACAGAAACATTCATCTATCAATGTGAAGATAAATAAAATAAATTCAACCAGGGAGAAAGGAACACTAAGAGGTAAAGTAATGCTCATCTGTTGGCTTGTCAGACACACCAAGAGACAACACCACTTGTAATACAACGACTTTATTGCCCCCTGGCTCCATAAAACCAAATAAGCTCTATCCACAGAGTAGCACTCAGTGTGTATGTGCTCACATACATTTGTGTGGGAGCCCACTACGATTTACCATGACTCTTCAGTGCAGAGAAGAAACAAGAGGCCAAATCAAATGAGTTACGTGACTGTCCTTGGCAGCCATACTTGTCTGTACAGTAGAAACAGAAACTCTGAGTGTTCTGTTTTCGCCATAGGCTACTGGGAAAAAGAGGAAAATAGAACAAAAACTTGCATATTTATTCAAAGGGAACTTATTTATTTATTTATTTAGCCTCTGTCTTTCTGAGCTACAGTATGCATCATCTCCAAAGGAAGGGAAAGACATAAAATATGTTGAGAGCATTCAACATCTGCAAGGAAGAATAGACAATACCCCCCCCCCCCCCCACACACCTCTCTTCCTGACTCTATCCGAAGCAACAATGAAATCAGCAGTGAACTGTAATGTAATGAAGTTACACTGCATAAAGGAAGAATGCCTTCATGGCCAAGTGGGAAAATGCAACAGAGCACCTCTTTAAGCCATCCATATGGTCCAATTGTTTGTGATTGGATCCTTTTTGGGTGAGGAAATACCAATCCTTTGCTATTTCTCTCTGTCTGTGTGTTTTTTGGCAACAACTGTGAATCTCTTTTATCCAATCCTCACACAGACAAGTCCTACTTAGAACTGTGTATGTCTTGTTTTGCATTGTATTGTTCAAAATTTCCATATAACTATGCAGGCATTAATTTATGCTTTCTGCAAATTAAACCTATGCCTTCTCTTCTGTTTGTGGACATGAAAATACATATAATCTTACAGTATATAAACACAGATGTATATGTATGTACCTTTGATTGTTGTCTTTCCCCACAGTGCGATCTCCAGACGGGTCCATGGGTGATGGGAGCAGGTTCAGACAGGATGCTAAAGACTGACTGGAGTCTTCTCTGGACACTGTGAACACACCCCAACACACACATATACGTAAGTTCATATCTGAGCTGTCACAAATGAATTTTCCTGACTATCCCTCATGGCCATGTTTGAGTCATCAGAAATAATATTTCTAATATACCCTCTCAAATTACATTAGACCTATAAAACACTAATTTCAAAAAGCAGCGTATTAATAACTGGCAGCAATCACTTTGAGTAACTGCAGTATTATCACTTATTTTAATAATTGACTTGTCTACCTTTAACAGCATGTTTGACTGAGCAGTAATAGTCTGAGAGAAAGTGGTGATGAGGCCAAGATGTGGCATTTTTTCTTGTCCCTGTAAAGGTCCTTCTGTCTCTCTCTGTGTCCCTGTCGGATTCCACAGGGCATGAGTCACAGCTGAAAAACGAAGACAGAGCCCTGCAGCTGAACACTGCTGGCCATAAATTGCTGTGATACTGCTTGGATTTTTAATAAAGGTTCCAACAAGCCATGTGAGAGTGGAGCAACAATGACGAGTGTCAATAAGAATGTGTAAGTATGCCTGCCAGGATTTATGTGCAGGTGTGTGTTTTTTAATTAGTACCTTTGATTTTCAGTGCATAGAGGAACCTTACTATTATATTTCCAGCACAGAGACTTAGTCCCTTGACTGCATGAGGACAGTTTATCAAACCTTTAATTTCATGCTACAGACTAAAAACCATTATGCCTAATGACTATGCATGCAGGTTTGTGTCTTACAGTGTGTATTAACGCTGGTGCTTTCCTCAGGTTTGCCTCAGCTACTGCTTTCAGAGTGTCTATGTGTGTGTGCTTAGTTTAAAGCCCCTTACCCCCAGTGCTGTCCAAGCACAGGAGTAGGAAAAACTGAAGCGCTTGCTGTAGTTCCTACTCCTTGGTGCTGCTGAGTATTTTACTTTATTTGACTTCAACTGTAATATTCTGTGAGCTCAACTGGGACTTAAATGTAGCTGAGAGCTAGATGAATCTACCCTCACATTAATATATCACTCGACTCAGAGATCTGTTAGATAACAGCCACAGCTACACATGCCCATAAGATAAGAGTCAAAAGGATAAATGCACCCTGTTGCTACATCTACAGTCAAACATGTTAGCCATGTATCTAGGTAACGAGAAAAATGAAATGGAGGGATATTTACAGTATAGTTTATTCAGAACATATGACTTCTGGCCCAGAGGGATATAAGAAAGTCATCTTTCTTATGTTAAATCTCGACTGTCTCTCGGCAGAGGCTTGTGATGTATTTACAGCCACCCATAAGCCCTCACAATCCAATAATTTCCTTATGTCTTCCACAGAGTGAGATAGGGGTTACAGTGTTTGGCACTTCATGGCAGAACACGCACAATAATTCTCTTCTGACAGTCACTTTTCAACTATGAGCCATGTCAGGAGTGTGACTGAAATGCCAAAACAACAAAGGAGATAAATTGCTGTAAATGAGACAGCTACATCAAAGTCGTGGCACATGTTGAAAGAACCAGGCACAGTAGTGGTTTCATGTTTTAAGGTGATGGAATATAGGAGGTTTAATGAGGGAAGAGAGAGACACAGAGCAGGAGAGAAAGAAAACAAGAGAGAGGAAAAACAGTAAAAGATGGGTGCAGAAAAGAGGAGAGGGAAAAAAGTCAGTGATAATGAGGAAATGAAAACAGACGTTCAGTTGACAAGAAGAAAGCTGTTTGAATGAGAATGCTTAGTTTTACCAGCTCTGGTCCATGCTCAAACATAGTAGATGACAGTAAAGTAAAACAGAAAAAAGAAGATGTTTGTTCAGAGCTACTACAGACACATGGTGGTGCAACAGAGTGGACTCTGTGAACAGTGAACCACGCTCGGACTCTAAAGACTGACTTATATTACCAAAGAAACAATGAAGGAATTTGTACAACTATGGGAGCCTAATATGAACATTATGGTATCTGGAAAATAGGGACATGCCATCCAAATTATTACTGTTTTATTTTTTATTATTAGGACTGCTGTATTGTAATTGTATTTTTCCATAAATGTATACACGTTTATAAGAATATAAGTATATGTATGTTATTTATATAATTTGCTGCAAGTCTACCTGGTGTGAATGGATGTGTGTTTGGGTGTTTGTGTTGTTTTGATTCATATTCTTTATGTATATTATTATTTACTTTGTTTACCTTTCATTATAAAACCTGAATACCAATAAAAATATTGTGGAAAAAAAACCTCTCAACCGCACATTCTGTACATATATGTGTGATTATACACTTATGAAACCATAATAATTAATGTAATATTACATTTCTACACTTAGGTTCTTCTACATCCTCCTTTATTTTACCAACTGGACCTTTATATGAGGATCACACGAACTGAGGCTGATTCACTTGTGACATGTAATTTGTTTTATTCATTACACTATTATGAACAATTCAGTCAGATAATTATACTTTATTGTCTTCTACGATTGTATGCTGGAGACTTACCATGTCGATGCCTCTGGTCGTCAGAGAGGTCCAGGTCTAACATAAGATCATCTTCATCCAGCTCTGAAGAACCCAGATTGTTTAGAACATCCTAAAAAGAAGAGGCAAAAATAACATACACTTAAGTGAAAAAAAAATCTATTAATATACATCTGACTTAATAAGAACAATGAGTAATTATTATTTTCCATAATAATCTAAAAATGCGGGAAGTTTAGTGTGTCCAAATAAAATAAATGTTAGGACAAAAGAAGATTTACAGTTTTAATATAATTTGGGTGAGACACTCATTAATCCTCTTGGTTCTACAAAGCCTAAGGCAAAAAAAATGCTAATTAAAAATAGCTAAGATATGACAACACTTCGATGAGTTATTACATGATTTTGAGAAAAAGATTATAGGTGGTGCAAAACATTCAAATAAATTGTTTTTTTAGCTTTAATGCTACTTATAAGTATGCTACTACTAGTGCACAGTAATTTTAGAATATAGAGGACAAGAGGATTATTATTACATGAAGCTTCTAAAAGTCCAGAGGGAACAATATTCTGGTGCCCTTCCAGTTGAGTGGCAATGATAAAAACAGAAAGAGCAATAATTACTCGGGAAATTCATTAATATCCATGTTTTATACAGCTCTCTCTAGTTGGCGTAGCTCTGGATTTTGATTAAATTATCACCACTCACAACATTCATCAGCAACAGTTTGTTTGCTCGCTCCCTCATCTGTCATAGGACTATGCTGAGAGATGCTCCACAGCTCAAACCCCACTACTCCAGTTCGTCTTCACATTTAATCTTTCACCAAATTCTCTCATGTTTTTAGTTTTATCATGAGGATATAATGATGCAGTATGGCGATGCTCCCTTTGGAAGGTCTTCATTTCATAAGTCGATGCTGCCATCTAATGGTTATAAAGAGGAAATCCACTGCAGATAAAAAAAAGTTAGTGCTTTGAAAATTACTATCCTTTTACTTTTTCTCTTTGGGTGGATATTTTCACCTTGTTACACATATGTGCACACACACAGTAGCAGAGGTTAGAAACTGCCAAAATGATTACATGATTATTATTAATTATTCTAGGCCCAAAAGGACATAGTGAGGTTAAGTCAAGTCAATTTACATAGCCCATATCACAAATTGCAAATCTATCTCAAGGGGCCTCACAATCTGTACAATATAGAAACACCCTCTGTCATTGCCTCCCAAAATACCTCCACTACCATAACTTCTACACCCATATTATTACCAAAGTCATGTATAATGATCTGCACACCCATAATAGGCCACTTAGATGGAGTATAGCACCTAGGACAAACACGGAGCACAAAGTCGACCTATTCTCATGTCATTATATATAATTTTGAAGTAAGTTTCAGCTTTTAAAAAAAACAAGTTACTCACAAGGTTTTGTACACCGACCCAATTCATGATAAAACTGCTGGAAACAACCTTTAGATAAGGTTTTCTACACTGGAAATATTAAATCACAGAAAAATATCAAAAGTCAGGAAAGACTACACTCCAGTCTAAAGGAGTATCTGCAGATGCAGATGGTTCCAAAAAATCCAATAACAACTCAGCTTTCATCACTGTTGTTTGGACATAAACAGCCTCACAGCCCCAGTCTGTATTGATCTCCCCCCATCTGAGTTCAAGATCCTCAATGCTTAGTGACACCGCTGACTATTCAACCACACCTCTGTCCATTTGTGTGTGAGAGAGAGAAGGAACAATTTACACAGTGGCTGAATCAATGTTCTCCAAGGCCATACCTTTACCCGTGGTCTGACTTCTACCTGAAGCCATTGTTTTCTGTATATGAACATTATATTGCTGCTTTATCACAGGATGCTCGGTGAAGTAAACATCAGAAAAAGACCAGAATTCATTTCAGGGTAATGCATTGAACACGAGACCCCATTTTTGGTATTAAAGCTAATAGCTGAAAGATATTGGAAAATCCGTATGATACTACTGCACACAGACTTCATTTGAAGCTAAATTACCCATTTTAATGCAGCCCTCTAACCACAGAAATGTGTTAATATGATTTTATAACCAAGAGATGTCACATTTTTACCTCGCTTATGTGATGTGAATGAGTGTAATCCTTGAGTTAATAGAGATAATATCAGATTCGGGTCTCATTAAAGGATGGTTCCATCTTTTAAGTGCCAAGCAGAATGATATCCAAAATAAGGATAAGAAGAAGCTAGAGGTTATTTCCCTCTATGAAAACCCTTCAGATTCTGTTCTTATTCCGTGGGACTCACATATACAGTCTATGAAAATTACATTTTTTCACTGCTTCAGGGTGGTAAATACATTAAGACAAAGGGAGAGAGATTTGGTGCTAGCCAGGTATTATGGCTTCTAGCAATGGCGAGTATACGAACTAACAAATGACTTTAATTCTATTGGAGCAGACACTTCACAGTCACTTGTGTTTACAGTTTCACCTGAGGACATAAAAGACTGGATGTCCAGTGAAATCTTAAATCCACTGTCTACAGTTTCACTATTATCACTCGCCAATATTGCAAACATCCAAGAGTTTTATGGGTTTTTCTTTTGGCAACAGATTCTATGCATCCCCAAAAGTCCTAAATTTAAGGCTCACATTTTAACAGAGGATCCAGATCGCATACATATTGTGACTTCTACAGAGCTACATTTACTGCATCTGCAAAATTAAGAGCTGAAAGACTGAAATAGAGCCTTCAATTTGGATGCAGCAGTGAGTGAACACTTAAACAAGATTTTGGAATGAGATATGAATGCACATTACAAGCTAAGATTACATCTGAAAAATTGAATTTAATTTTCATTAACTGGCTAGCAGGCTTATTAGCTCATTCTTCATAATCATTTTAAAATGGAACTATGACAGAAAAGACTAACTCCCTGACAGAATAAACACATCCACATAGATATTAAAAAGATAGTCGAGCTGAATACAAGTAGTAAAACAATATGCTTTTTCTATGGCAGAGACAACCAACTCCAAACCTCAAGGGCTGTTGTCACACAAAACCAGAGAGATCTGCTGCTCTTAGGGAATGTAATCGAGGTTGGGATACTTACCAACTTAGAAACCCATGGTACACAGTATGGTGATAAACAAACAAAAAAGTTCCTGCATCCTACAGAATCTGGTCGGTATTTTGTGGTGTTTTTTTTTTTTTTTAATGTTTCATCACATTTTTACCATCAACTATCACGTTCAGTGCTCTGAAAGTTCTGTTGACCACCTATTAGCATTAAAAAAATGTTTGGATGTGACTGCAATTGATGCCATGTAGAGTAATTGAGAATATTTCAAAAAGACAGCTTTGTGGAAAATTAACCTTCAGTCCTCATATCTGCCAACATATTCATTGTTTTTCACTTTAAAATCTAACTGCTGGGTGGTGATTATCACAAATTTTGTCTGGAAGAGGAAACGGATGCTTATCTGTTCTATGACTGAAATAAGTGCTACTTATGATATCTGCTCCATTAGATGAAAAAGATAAAAACCACTCTGAGCTAAAGCACTGTTTGGTGAGCAAGCTGTCAAACAACTGTTGATAAACATAACTACGGAAATCAACAATAAGGACTGCAGTCAAACTGTTCTGCTGTGCTTGTCGGTCAGCTTGATCAGACTCATTAAACTTGTCTTTGAGATGAGAGAGAGTTTCTTAAAAATATCTCACGTAATTTTGTCAGCTGAAATTGAAGTAATCACCATCTGTCTGTCACTTTAGTATCAGAGCTGTGAAATAAATATAACGCAACTTACCAAAGGGCTATCAAAAGAACAACCAGAATGAGATCACCAAACAAATCAAGTAAGGCAGAAGACACCTTTGCTCCTCCATGATACCTTAATTATTACCTTTGTGAAATCAACAATAAACTCATATTTGTTGCACTATCATCAACTTGCATCCTTGATGTCCCTATATCATCTCCACCTCATCACATCTTCACTTGCATATTGTTTAGTGTGGTTCTAGATGAACCTTACTGTGCATCCACATTGTGTCTGCATAAATAATGAGCCATTATAGACCATTCTACCTCTTCCCCCTACAACCTCTCTTGCCTTGATCTTTTTATTTAGTGAGCAGGATATTTGCATACTGTGGGACTGTTCATATTGTAAACACACTCAAGCACACTGCAAATGCTCCCATATATCAACGCAGAATGTTTCATTAGCTTCAAGTGCCTTCTGCTAACCAACAAACTTCTATTAAACTCAAAGAAAGAGGAGAAGTGGTGCTGTGCATAATTTAACATACACTCTCACAGCCTCCTGCATTTCCTCCATGGCTCAGGCCCCTGAAGGACTCTTCACAGCCCCAAAGAAGGAAAGTGAAAGATTACTTTGAGATGTACTTATGGACTATATGTCAAGAAGGAGTAGGTGCAGTCTCTGATGTACACAGAACCATGCTGAGATATATCCCATTCCGGTTAAAGCTGTGAGAAGTAACCTATAGTCCCTGTTTAAATAAAAGGGATTGACTGAGTCTACCTTTTCTCCCCACAGAACTTCCTTGTATGTTTGAAATCCAAAGCTCATACAAAAATGGGAGCTCGAGCCTTCAACAAAGAACAAATGCGGATATAGCTAAGCATGCATTAACACAGATTGCTGCCATGTTTGTTTGACAGCCTAAGCTAACAAAGCAGGGTATAATACTTAAATCCTAAAATGATTGAAGAAGTTTTTCACATTACTTTATCCATCTAACACTGGCACTTAAAGAGCTTTAAATGTCAGCTACCACATTTTCCACTTGTAGTACATGTGTATGTGTACATGCATATTGCAAATCCCTCTCATATGCATGGCATTTCACACTCAGCCCTGTCTACATTTTAATTATTATCCAACAGAATTTAGGAAACTGAGATTTTACAAATGTAAAAAAGGTATACATGTGAATAAATACAATCTTTTAAGCTAAACTATAAATCCTAGTAAATGCTGGGCAAATTGTTTCATTCTTATAGTCACTGAATTCTAACGTTGTAAAAATTAAGACTGCTTTAGCAAGAAAAAAAAAAAACAAACAAAAACTTCTGAGCTGAAAAGCCTTGTCAAGTGTAAGGCAGAAGAAAAACAGACAGTGGATGAACTCTAAAGCCTGGGCAGTAACTACCACTATAAGAAAGGGATACTAAAATTCACTTTGCCTTGAATTTCACTGGAGATAGTATAGTAAACTATTAGTCAGTTTAATTTCTTTTGTAAATATACATTCATTCCTGACATTCGGGAAGAATTCTGCCCCATTCTTCCTGCAAACAAGTCTTAATTTGTTAAACAGTCTTCATTGTGAATATTTTGCATTTCAAGATGCACCAAAATTCTCTTCTCTAATTCTATTCCAATACTGGCACTGCAACTCACAAATTTTAACTGTCTTGATTGATTTAACATTAAATTCTTAATTTTAGTCAAGACTGTTTTCAGCTTTTGTTTGAACTGTTTTAATTTCCTGTTTAATTTCCTGTTTCCTGTTTGTTTCCTGTTTTAATTTCCTTCTTTATTTTTTTCTTTTCTTTTTGTTTAATGTTTTTTTCTCTACGATTTTAATGTCATTTTATGCCTTTGTAAAGCACTTTGAACTGCCTTGTGTATGACTGGTACTATATACATAAATTTGCCTTGCCTTGCCTTACTGTGGACAGGACTGCAGGCAGGCCATGCTAACATCCACACCCTCATCTTCCTCAGCCAGGACTTTGTAAGGTGTGTACAAGGTGGTTTTGCATTGTCTTGTTGAAACACGCAAAGGACGACTGGAAAAGTTGTCATATTGACACAACCCCAGCCAATGACAGACCCAACTTCTGAACAGTTTGGACAGTCCTTTTTTGTCCAAGTCTTCCAAAACAGACTGCAGGACTCCACCATTTCTGGAAGCCACTTTTCTTCTGTCTTTTTAATCTGCTTCAAATGATAATGTGGCTCTAACTTGCCCCAGTCCAGAATTTGTCCCAAATGTCACAGGCCCAAATGTCTGGATGTATATTTACAAGTGAAATTAAGCTGGCATAACAAAACATGAAATATATTTTGTTCATACAGTCTACAATAAAGCACAAGTTAAAGTTAATTTTAACATCACTGCTTCCTTTATTTAATTCATATTTTCTTATTCAAGGTTGGATACCACACACTGCTCCACACCTACCAGACTTCCAAGTTTGGATGATGAGGAATTGTTCCTGTGTTTGAGCAGACCGCATCCCTCCATGCCTGGTGCATCCCTGTGGTTACCATGGATACGAGGGCCACCAGCCCCCTCAGATGAGGAACGCAGACGTCTTTCCATCCGCATCACCTCATGATAGGGGCTGACACTGCTACACATAGAGGCTAATGAGAAAAAGACAAGGGAAACACAGACAGTTAATGGAAATCAATTAAAGGGTAACAACTGTAATTGTGAGGACTACTGTAAATGATCCCCATTATAATTGCAAATAATGGCTAATAGATATTAGGAATTTGAGATTGTACTGATAATACTGATAGCAAATGACCCTGTCTAAAAAAGGGTATGAGTATGAAATAAAACACTAGAATGTTGATGCTAAGGGATGTAACAGGAAAACCCTGTTATCTCTTCTGACTGGCTCATCTAAACTGTTTTTTTTTCTAAATTCTCTGTTCTTTGAGGAACAGTAAAAAGTGTTGACACATTCTGGGTTTCACACAGAGTGATGTATGCTGGTTAATTAACATTTCATTGACTACTTAATAAATATAAAAGACACTTGTCATGGCAAATTGTTTTAATGTATCTGTCAGTGATGAATACAGTGATGAACTATTACTGTATTGTTAAGCTTTTGTCATTGGCATGATTGTTGGATCATCTGCCAGCATTTGCTTTGTGTGCATACTAACAAATTATTTTTGGTTGAAGCATTCATTTACAGAATGACACACTATTTTACTGCTGTCAACCCACCACTGACACAGATTAATTAAACCAAAGACTTTTTTCCATATGGACTGTCTGGAAATACAGCTATTAGTGTGTAATACATTTTTTGTAGCAAATGTTATATAATTCTGAAATACCTTCTCTTTTGAGTTGTTTTACCAAAGCCATCTGAAGATCTTACATTTATATTTCAAACTCTCTGCCTCTCCCTGTGTATATGCAGGCAGAGTGAGTCCCACTGTTCACTTACATTTGTGTAAATGTGTGTCTTTGTATGTGTGAGTGTGTGTCTGCAGCTGTGCATGTACAGTAAGTCTGTCATTGACCTCCTTTAGAAGTTTCATACCTGCATGTGGTTTTCTCAAGTGAGACGACCTGGGTTCATGGCAGCCGCAGAAGCTTCCTCTTCCTCCCTCTTGAAAAGAGCGAGTGTTTCTCGGCCGTCTTTCCGATTGTTCTGGGTTGGAGTGGCAGCCCTCACTGCGTACAACACACGCCTCGCTCTCGCTTGTGGTCTCTGTGTGGTAACCCACCTTCCTACCCTTTACCAACTCCTTCCTCTCCTCTGCTGACACTTCTTCCCGTGCTTCTTTTCTCTCCTCCTCCCTCTCCTTCCTCTCATCCAGTGATTGTTCCTGTAAAGGGAGGCAGGGGACGGTGGTCTCGGCTTCAGAGAGGGACACGGCAGTCTCATAGTCTGTGTTGTTGGCTGTGCTGGTGTCAGGGAGCAAAGGTTTTTCAACATTGGACTGGGTTGGTGTGAAGAAAACCTGCAGAGAAGACACTTATATTCACTAGGTGTAAAAATGGAAGATGATTCATTGGCATTTTAAAATGTTACAGTCAAATATAAGGAGAAGTGTGAATTCCAATGAGGCAGAAAACTAAACAGTCTACAAAGAACAAATTAGGCTGCATATATTGTATGTGTCTTTAGGTTGTCTTCTTCTTCTTCTTAATATTATTATTGCTATTATTACACAGCTTTGTTTTTAATGCTGTAACGCATAAATGGTTCCCTTTTTAAGTTCTCTGTTTTACCAGGAAACTTTTTTGTTTTTTAATGTGTCAGCACAAAATAAATTGTGAGTGCAACAGTGTTAAATGTGATGGTGAGTTTGTCGACATTACTATGTTTCAGATTTTTTTGCTCCATGTACTTCAATTAAATTTGCTGCCCTATCCTGCCATTCGTAATGTTCTGGTTATGAACATCTAAATTCACCCAGGCCTGCACAGTAATTCACTTATGACAAACATTATTACATTACTTCCTCTCTAAGTATTTCCAAACAGAGAGCTTTGTTTCATAGACTAAATGGTTGGGCAATATGTTAAATTTACAACTTTTTTATGTGGGATGTAGTAAATAACTATGACAAATGTCTTATCACTTTTCTCACTGTTTACTTCTAAATGTAGCTAAAACTGGTATTTTACAGCCATCGCTGCATGATGGGTTCATTGTACAATTAATGTTAGGTTAAGGCTAAGTTAGTTTGTTTTGATTCTTTAGAGTCTGTTAGCACAATAACTGTGTGTGCAAGGAACTAAAGTCAATGTTGTATGCACAAAATACAAACAGTTACATTTCATATTAACTACACTATATCAAGATTGTTTATTGTTCATATCACCTAACTCTAATACATGCTTCTTAAAGTGATTACAAGGTAATTACCAGGACCTGTTAAACATGTAACAGTAGCATTAGGGGACAAAAAGACAAAGAAAGACAACTGAGTGAGCCGATTACCTGGGAGGTAGAAACAGCCCCACTGAAGTTCTCTGCAGCAGCTGGAAGGTCCTGACCATCTGTGTCAGCATCTGGACCAGGGACAGAGGCAGATATTGGGGCTAACCCGGGTCCAGGACTAGGAGCGGGCAGAGCGTCCACCTCAGACACAGAATCCTCTGTGATGGGGATGAATTCTGAAGGAGTGATGGCTGTGGTTCGGTCCTCTGATATCATGGGGGACTGGAGTGAGCTCTCACCCCCGGCGCCTAGCAGGTCCCCAGGCCATGACCCCGGTGTGAGCCCACCGGCCCCTGGAGTGACGGTGGTGGAGCTCGGAGGTTCCAGATTGACTTCTGGGGGTCTGTGATGATCAGAGGTCCTGGAGAAGCGGTGGTGAGCTGAGAATGACTTCGGCAGCAGCTTCTTCTGGCGTGTGGACCGTTTGTTGTTATTACTGCTACCACTGTAGTCGTCAAGGAACCCGGAGTCGTCACCTTCGTTAGCTCCAGAGCCGCTGATGCAGTTGATGAAGACGTTCCGATTGGCTGTGGACGAGGAAGAGGACGCCTTTTCAAAATCCTCAGTGTGAGACCGGGTGATTTTCTTTTGCCTGTGGCTGCCGAAACCAAACGAGTGTCGAGTCTTGGAGCGTCCACTGCCATCACTAAACCCTGTGGACAATGACGTTGTAATCGTCTGCTGGTTGTTTCCATTGGCATCTGTGCCCTGTGTCAATGGAGGGGTAAGGTTCAAGTTGATGGGCTGGACTCGAGGATCACTGTTCCGTTTGTGGGTGAAACTGAGTGACGGAGTGCGGAAAAGGCTCCGGCGTTTCCCAGTGCTGCCTGAGCTGGAGTTAGTACTGGAGGGTGAAGAGGTGTGGACGCCATTTCCAACACCACCTGAAGACGGGGAGGATGGAAGGGATTCCTGCCTCTTACTGCTGCTGCGGCGGAAGATTGGCAAGCGGGATACAAGTGTGGAGCGACGTGATCCGGATTCACCCATCTAGATGTTGAGGCAGTGGGGCACTCTGGGAAATGACCAGAAACACTTAAATTTGACATGTATCTAAAGAAGAACTTGGAGATTCAGTTTATAGTATTTTGTTATTGCTTAGATGTCAGGTTTGACATTATTTGACTAATTATTGGACCTACGGTCCATGGACTCTGTAGAGCTTTAAGAAACACCTCAAAACCCTCCTGTTCAAAAAGGCTTTTTAGTCTCCCACCTGACCCAGGGCCACCACAAACTGATTACACTCTATGTATTCATCATAACGTACTCCATGTGTTGTCCCCCCCAAGTCTCTCTATGTCTCTATCGCTCTCTCTTTTCTCCTCCTTTACTCTCTCTCTCTCTCTTTAACCCCAACTGGTCAAGGCAGACAGCCATCCTTCAGGAGTCTGGGTCTGCTCGAGGTTTCTGCCCGTTAAAGGGAAGGTTTTCCTCGCCACTGTCACCAATCACAAGTGTTTGCTCCTGAAGGATTCTGTTGGGTCTCTGTAAACTTAATTTGATTTTAATTGATAAAGCACTTTGTGACTCTGTCTGTGAAAAGTGCTCTATAAATAAAATTTACTTACTTACTTACTTAAAAACTGGACATTTTTATATGGTATTTGATTTTTATCATTGCATAATTCAAACAAAAAGTAGGCAAGTTGAAGATTTTTACATTACATTCAGCAAAGAAAAAGTGAAATGAATATGTCTATTGATGTGGTAATACAATGTCCTGAGGTAATCATTCACATTTGTATGTTTGACAACAATAATAATTAAAACATAGCATGCAGGCTAAACAACATTAATCAAAGCTGGAGAAAGGGTCTTAAGTATGATGTAGTAAATAAGAACAAAATGTGTTAGAGAACTCTCAGCATGTTTTTCTGCCTCTTATTTGAGTTAGCTGTGAAAAATCTGTGGGAAAACCCTGCACAACATTAAACATGTAATATTTTCTCCATTTTGTTCAGTTCACGTCTCAAATAACACATTCACAAACATCTGCTGGAGATACTGAAACCCATACATGAATTCACACAATTTACCAGAACCAACCTGAAGACCTTCGATTTACATGCACTTGGTGCTTTAGTGAGAAAGGAAACGTCTTCCATGCTGAATGAGTCAAAACAAATTACTGCCACATCCTGCAGATGCTTCTACAAATGGTGGCGTCATACCCTGACATTTGTAATGCTCATGTAAACAAAACTAGAGACTATTTTCACACTCTCAGATCCACAGTTGCAGGCTCAGTTTAAGTGCTGGCGGAAAGCTGGGATTTATTGGGTTTTTTCAACATAGTACACTGTATTAATTTTTGTAAAACCTAAGTGGGAAAGATGTTGTTTGCAGTAAAAATATCAAAGTGGCTATTGACACAGTACTGTGGCACAAAATATCGAATTGTTTATTACCACAGAGCCAATCAGCACCCTCGTCATATCATGTGTAGACTGGTAACTTAACTTGTCACATCCCAAAACATTTCATCCCAACAAGTACCAAGGCAATCAGATCCCAAACAGGTCAGACCTACAGACAGCGGAGCTTTAGCTCAATAGGTAATGCTTAACCTCATACTGCTATGCAGAAGACTTGTGTTCGAGTCCCAGTTAAAAGAAGCGTTTTTTATTAATGCGGCTATTCAAACAGGGGTGCACAGTGCCGGTAGGTAAATCCAACAATGATATAAATCAACCACTGGGACAGCATTCAGAGTGCAGAATTCGGAGGACAGCACTCAATACACTGAACTGACACAAAACTGACACAGAACTGAGAAGTAACACGGCACGCTGCCAGCCTGCCACATCTAACAGGTAGCTCCACCCACCTTTTCCAGCCTCAATCTCACTGACTGCACAGAGCAAAGAACACCATAAAACAATATATAGAGTATTTATAACAATAATTCCTATTCTATACTATAAACTAGAAGCACTCGGAGAGCGCAGACCTCCGCCAAGGCTGATCAGTGGGCCCCCCTGCCCCCAAATACCACCAAAATTTAATCATTTCTTCCTTATCCCATTTCCAACAAACCCTGAAAATTTCATCCAAATCTGTCCATAACTTTTTGAGTTATGTTGCACACTAACGGACAGACAAACAAACAGACAGACAAACAAACCCTGGCAAAAACATAACCTCCTTGGCGGAGGTAACTATCACTAATTTGTCATTTCTTCCATCAATTGCCACAGTACTGTGGTAGCAAAATGCACCAAAGAATATACTTAAGTATATGCCATATATCACCACAGTACTGTGGCAATAAGTGGCTAACGTGTTCACGTAACAGTATCCATGGTTGGCTCTAGTACATATGCTAACATCTGATTGGTCTGTGGCAACAACAAACCGATATTTTGTGCCACAGTACTGTGACAGTAGCCATTGCCTAAAAATATACTGCTAATCATTAGACAGTATTTAACGTGGCATTTTATAAACAATATGTGGAGACTGTGAAAATTGTCTCAAACTAAACAAATGGATGTAATATGGTTCAAACATCTGATGTGATCTGAGTTTAGAAAATTGTGTATAAAAACTGAAAAGACAGCATATGTCACTTATTAATCACTCATAACGCATTTCTTCAAGTGTCCCATTTGTTCACTTTTACGATTGGATTCAAAACAGAAAAATCTTTGACTTCTAAACTTTGAGAGTTTTTTTATACACCTCAAGCTGGGTTAATGCCTCACCGATTGTAAGCACTGACCAAAGTTCCACCGACGATGACAACAAGGACACATTCTCTTTAATCAATATTCAAGTATTCACTGCTCACCACAATAATTAGACTGATGTTGACTGAGCAGTCCTCATAATACTGAAGAAGTTGCCTCTGGGTGTACTCCCAAAGTGTTTTGTAATAAGCTTAGATTAAAACCCTTGACTGGAGTGGCTTATGAGTGTGCCATCTCCTTGAAAGTAAATTTAATAAAGATCTAAACACGGAGCGATGTCCTATTTTCATATCAGTGCCATAGTGCAAGAGATTGAATCGTACTATTAAATTTTACTATATTACTAAACCATGAACAAGGCACAAATTACAAAGTGCTGTTCAACATTGCTCTGCCTGGGATCACTTCAAGGTGTTTGTGCAAGTCACATCCAGACACTGCAGGTTAGAAACAGTTTCATCAAACTCCTTGAAACTCAAAGCAAACTTGAAGAGGTTCCGTACTGCTATGGTGGGAACAGTATCACACCATAATCTGACCAGGTCATGGCACAGTACCAGGCTGCATTAAGACAAGTAAATATCCTCCAACTAATCAGACAGAGATTACAACAGATTGAGAACATCTCTGTTATTTACGTGACCACTGAGCGGCAGAAGGAAAACTCTGACACAATCACCTCTAGAGATGAATAAAAATATAGTAAGCTATGCCCTCAAATGACTCAACCTGGACAACAATTATTTGTCATACAACTTCATTTGGAAACACTTCTCAGCTGCACAGAGTGGTAAAATACAGTATCTGCTCAGGGTATTGTTTACCCAAAACTGAGTCAGTACCAGACCGAAGCAGGTGGTCAGTTCCCCATTATGCAGACAATAAACAGGAAGTGAGATTACCTGTGTTAGAGAAGCAAAATCTACCTTGTCTAAGTTCCTCTTCCCTTTGCTCAGTATTGCAGTAAATGACAGCTCTGTTTTGTTGAATAACATAATGCAGCGCAAACACAATTTGACTTTTACAACAACCTTGCCTGTCTTCCATTTGAAGTCTAAAAAAGAGCTCAGGGCAGTCCACAGAGAACTCATCTTTCCAGGTACCTGCAGCTGTCCAAGTGCTTCATTTTAAGAATATTTCTTTTTATCTGCAAGACAGCGTCCACGTTCACAGTTGAGACGAGAGATGAAATGCTTGCCAAACTTCCTAGTATTATCGGGTGGATGTAAAATGCCGGTGTCAGTGCTTTGGGATATACAGATGCTCTCATAGTCAATAACATTAAAAGAGCTCTCATTCTTAATAGTTGTTTTTTTTTTAGACAACAAGCTACCCACAAAGACAGTGTCATTGTCTTCATAGTGCAGACAAATAAATAAAGACAAATAAAATGTTTACTGTCTACAGTGGCTGATGGCTCTGGAATAAAGACATCTTTTTCACCCTAAGTATCATTTCAGTGTCACTTCAATGCAATAACAGTGTGGCACCATCATACCTGACTGCAGAACTATCTATCCATTTACTGGTAACACACTGCTTTGAAATCAATACCTCTATTAAGTTCTGCGGAGCCCCCTGCAGTGCTCCAAATGATTAGGCCATATGTCATATACTCAAGATAAGATGAAATCTCTTATTCCTGCACTAGTGTGTGGTTTGTATTTTCTTAACACACCCTGCAGCCACAACCGGCACCAGTTATATAATAAACAATAGTTAATGGGTACAAATTCCTGCCTCTGTGCAATTTTACACTGATACACGATTATCTGTCGGTATGAAATGACAAAAGGTGTGTTCAAGGTGTGAATTACTGGGTGTTTCCTATAAAACAGGTTCCCAATTGGATCTTTTTCACAACACAAACTACATATTGCAGGTAATCCATAATCTTCCTGTAAATGTAACAAAAGATTATACATTTATTGCACTGTCTGTAATCTACTTCTGTATTTGACTGAACATGAAAACAATACAAGACATTAAGTTTGTTTAGCATCTTAACAGTAATGCAACAGTAATGCATTAAAATGTAACACAGCTACTCTACAAAACACCCAGAAAGGTATACCAAGGTAAACCCTTTTGCTTTGGAGAGATGTGTGTTTTCAGTGGAGAAGTTATTTGGCTCCATATTATCAAAATACAGCATCCAAGTATTTTGACCTCAATGTTAATTCTTTATTTTGGATTGTTTAAGCGGTAACAAACTTTAGACAGCCTCTAATTAATCCGAGCGCATAACAAATAATAAGAAAATGACAGACTATGGTGGCCAACAAAGGTCAGTGTAGTACAACACAGATAATTATGGCATCATAATGTAGTAACTGAGGCAGTAAACCACTTATTATAACAATATGCATTTTCCTTTTGTCCTCTGGGTTTAATTTGTATACAACTAAAATAGTTTTTTTTTTATACTTAATGTAAATTTTGCTGTTTAACAAACATTTTTCTACCCATAGATTTCTGAAATATATTCTTTTTTTGTAAGCATTAAAGAATAGGGTATCTGAAGGTATTATGAAGCCAAATTTATGACTTTGTAAACATTTCTAGACATTTTTCAAGGCATCTTTGATCTAATTTAATACCATACATTTACAAAAATAACAGGCTCAACAGGCCTCATAGTTTGCCTTGAGCATGTTGCAATTCAGTTGACGTTACATTTACATTTCTCCATGACTTTCAAGCTGCTAAAGCTCTTACACAAATGGCTCCACTATGAATGTGGCAAATTCTTTACAAAGAATTTCTTTATAAATACTGCAATGTCACGTATTGTCTGTTAAAGACCTTTGAGTGCCAGATTTAAGAATTAATTATCATATTTAAGGATAATTAAGGACTTAATTTAGGACAATCAAATGTCAGACTTTTTAATCTGCAGATATCCTGAAGAACATTTCAACTCTTGAAGACCTGAACTGCCACTGGCGGCCACTGATCTAAACTGTTTATTAACTTTTGAACCCAAAACGAGCTGTATCAGCTCCATCAGATAATACCCATTTGGATGGTCAGAGGTTCTGTAATGAATGTGGTGAACACTGTCATCTTCCGTCCAACTGATTCGTCAGCAAAACCCATTGTCATACATCGTAGTATGACAAATGACAGTGGTTGCTGCTTATTTTTTGAGTTAATGATATATTGTGCTGAAAAAGCCACCTTTGCTTCCCTTTTCTGTTTTAATATAATAATCTTTACATTTACTTTTAACACATGAATATCTACATGATCAGGAAGTAAATATGACAAAATACTCCTTTTCACTGAAAAATGCAAAATGCAAGATAATATTATGATACATGGTTATGAACCACCTCAGAAAGCTTAAATATGAACAATAATTCATTGGGAAGTTGCCTCAAAAATAGTTCTAGGTCTAATAGGCTGTAAAACATCATTATTGTGGTTAAAATACCAACCTTTCTTGTATTACTTGAGGTCTGAAACCACTACATTTGTATTAATTCTTATTACTGTTTGTGCTAAATGACTATTTTTATTAGTAACTGGGGTCTTAAAAGGTTAAAACCATAAATTAACCAAGAGATTTCTTTAACTTTCACCCAAAAATCAGCCTGTAAATTTGAAGTATATAAAGGAAAATTACAATAATTACCTATGTGATCAAATTTATCATGACAGCACTTTTTTTTTTTTTTTTTTATCATATTGCTCAACCCTTACTAAAACACTTAGCCTATTGATTTATTGATCCACAATGACAGGATCAGCTACATAAAAACAAGCAGATGGGTTATAGTACTACAGTATGCACAAGCCTGCAGAAATGCATTATACTGAAGATGTAATAGTACAGCAGCATGGCAATTATACTATAATAAAGTCATAAACTGATACTGGCACCTGTAGGTTTTATAATGCATCAAAAATCTGCATATGTTAAGGCTGTTGTGGACAGTGTAAATCCTGCAGGTTAATGTCAACATGCGATGTGTGTTAGAGCATCACCATCACACTTGTGTGCTTTACAGTGTTATTATATAGGCCAGGACTGTCATAATATTAAACCACGTCCTCCTGAATCAGATATAAAGGCATGTAACCTGCACGCAGCCCTGTGGGGCACCAACAACTGTCAAACCGAAACGTCAACAACCCCCGTCGAGCCTGCCGACCTTAAATCCAGCCTAAGCTAGCAGCGTCAGCCCGGTGTGTACCGTAAACAGCAGCCATAACCGCCGCCGCCGCAAAACTGTGCCCACAAACCGTTTCCAATCTCTGCCTTTGAGCCACAGAGGTCACCGGTGCTCCGGCTGAAACAGCAGGAACACGTCCGGAGGTGTTTCACCGGGTTGCTAGCAGCCACACAGCGGACAAACGCAGCCCCTGACGTCCGTGAACGTACGTTACCTTCAGGATTCCGGTGTGTTTACCGAGGCCGCTCCGCGCGCACACAGTCCACAAATGTCAGCCTCGCGCTCATACGAACTGTTCGAACTGAAGGAAATGAGAGGTTGTGGACAGGACAGCGGTGTCTCACACGGGCTGAGTAGCACCTTGTGTTGCACTGACGCCAATGTTACACCTCCGTGACGTGGAGCCTCTTTTCCTCCTTCGTCTCTTCCGCGTTGCGACCGACGACAGGCCGCAGCGTGAACGGCGTGACGTACCTCCTCCTCCTCCTCCTCCGTGGATTAGCATCCTTCAGCAGGTGGGCGGTTGGAGGCAGGGGCGGACAAACCCAGTCTTCCAGATCTGGGGGTCCCAGAGTGGGGTACGAGTGCTCCCAGGGGCTCCTGGAAGAAGCCCAGGGGGTACTTGAAATTTTTTGGGAAAAATATATGTATTAAGTCATCATGTACTGAATACAAAATAAATAATGACAATGAATGATTAAATATAATTTTAATGTATTTTTATGTTATTTTTTATTTTGAATATTAAAAAAAATCAAAAACAAGGAAAAAAGTTTTTTAAAAAATTGATAAATACATTCATATAATAGTTGTATTGTCAATCATCTTGTTTAAGCTTTGGTAACATTTTAAGAACATTTCTATTCTATAGTATTCAAAATGAGTTTATTTGAGTGGTTCCGGAATTTTGTTGTTGTTGTTGTTGATGATGATGAAAGGTTCATTTATTAATCAATGACCAATTGATTTATTTTTTGTATCAATGAAAGAGGGTACTTTTCAGTTTATATTTTGCACACAAAATTCAATTTAAAAAAATGTTTTGTTTTGGGTTTTTTTGTATACAGGGTGGGGAAGCAAAATTTACAATGAACATTTAGTTGTTTTTTCTCAGCAGGCACTACGTTAATTGTTTGGAAACCAAACATATATTGATGTCATAATCATACCTAACACTATTATCCATACCTTTTCAGAAACTTTTGCCCATATGAGTAATCAGGAAAGCAAAGGTCAAAGAGTGTGTAATTTGCTGAATGCGCTCGTCACACCAAAGGAGATTTCAAAAATAGTTGGAGTGTCCATAAAGACTGTTTATAATGTAAAGAAGAGAATGACTATGAGCAAAACTATTACGAGAAAGTCTGGAAGATACTATTAAAGAAGAATGGGAGAAGTTGTCACCCGAATATTTGAGGAACACTTGCGCAAGTTTCAGGAAGTGTGTGAAGGCAGTTATTGAGAAAGAAGGAGGACACATAGAATAAAAACATTTTCTATTATGTAAATTTTCTTGTGGCAAATAAATTCTCATGACTTTCACTAAACTAATTGGTAATACACTGTCTTTAAATCCCTGCCTCAAAATATTGTAAATTTTGCTTCCCCACCCTGTATATAGTATATTGCAGTTAAATACATGGTGTTTGTTTACAAAGTTTTGAAAATATAAACCAGGGGTGTCAAACTCATTTTAGTTCAGGGGCCATATTCAGCCCAGTATGATCTCAAGTGGGCCGGATCAGTAAAATAATAGCGGTGAAAAAAGTAAAATTACATTATGATAATGTTTACATCTACAACGTTTTCCTTAAAAATCTGAATAACAAGAACATATTTGAATGTCTTAAGTTAAACAAGTGAAATTTTAACAATATTCTACCTCAGTTTATCATTTACGCATGTACATTACAACTTACATTACAATTACAAATACACAAAACATTTAGTAACAGGCAGAATATTGGTAAAATTGCATTTACTTCTCTTAAGGCATTTCGGGTTGTTCATATTTGTTCAGGTTATTCACATTTTTTTTTAAGAGGATAGTTTATTGACATAAACATTTTCATGTAATTGTACTTTTTTACACTAAAACAAAGATAAAATCTGCAGTTTTCATTATTTATAGGTTATTATGATAATATTTTACCGGTCTGACCCAATTGAGATGTAATTGTTCTGTATGTGGAACCTGAATTAGAATGATTTTTACACTGTTGATTGTTGATCAGTGTAATTTTTGCATTTCACAAATTCATCCTACGGGCCAGATTGGACCCTTTGGCGGGCCAGATTTGGCCCCCAGGCCTTATGTTTGACACCTGTGATACAAACCTTTGGCACAGGAACAAATTTGGCCTAATTTTTTTCAATCAAAAATGATGAAGTGAAAGTTGGGGGTACTTATCTAAAAAAGATATTTCAAGGGGTACTTCCCTGTAAAATATTTGAGAACCACAGATGATCCGCTGACTAAAACACAGTCAGATGTTAAATCTCATGACAAAGAAAGCTCTGGTTTTACTTTTACTTCAATTTCTGTTTAATTACAAATAAAATTTAACATCATGTCATTTAACACAGAAAATGACAACATATAGGCTGAGAAATATGCTTAAATATGCTCATGAAAGAAAACTCATTTATGGTTTTAACCCTTAAAGACCCCCATTTATTATAATACTTTCCTATATTTTGCATTTTTAGTGAAAAATCATGTATTTTTTGTATATAATTTCCCTATTATGTAGATGTTCAAAGATTATTACATCAAAACAGAGAAAACCGAAGAAAAGGTGACTTTTTCAGCACAATATATAATTAATAGAACATAAACACAAGCAACAACCACTGCCATTTCTAAAACTATGTGGATTTTACTGGTGAATCAATTTTACAGAAGATCAAATATTTTTCACATTCCCTACAGAACCTTTGAGCGTCCAAATGGGTCATACTGTATCTGATGTAGGCGAAAAGCTGATAAACTGCATTTTATCTGACTTATTTTGATGCATTGATAGGATTAATGGTTCAAAAGTTAAACATGTGAGATCAGTAAAGGCTTTTTGTTGCTCTTTAGGTCTTAAAGAGTTAAACTGAAGAGCTCATGAATCAATATTTAGCGGAATGATTAAACTTTCATGTGTCTTCACAGGGTGACCCGATGTCCCATTTGAAATGGGACTCCACAGCATTTTTATCTCTTGTCCTAAATGTTGAGATGATGATATTGAAGCCAGTACATGAGTTCAAGCAGACTATCATATAACACCATAAGAACTGTGCAATTTAAACTTCCTTTTATGCTCACTATCTACTTACACTCGACATTATTTCAAAATGTCAGGCAATCTCAGCTTTCATTCTGTGTCCCACATTAGGTTTGTTAAGATCTAGTCATTCTTGCATGTTCTCTACCAGTCTGAAACATCACAAGCAGAAAGAATTACAGTCCTCCATTTATCTCTTGATCACATTATAGAGTTTTTCAGAGGAATTCAGGTGAAAAATTTGGCATGGTCTCTTAACCCTTAAAGACCCAAATGTCCACTTTTAACCTAAACCATCTGATCTAAACTGTTTAATACCTGTTGATCCATTAATCCTATCAATCCATGTCAATAATTGGTGTAAAATACAGTTATTCATCTTTTCATGGTCATCAGATATGACCCATTTGGACGTTCAGGGGCTCCGTAGTTACTGTGGAAACACCGTCATCTTCTACAACATTGACTGACCAGTAAAACCCATGGAGTTGGATCAATGACAGCAGATGGATACACTTCAGTTTTGATATAATACCCTTTGAATTTACTCTGAGCTTTAATGAGCATCTACATGACCAGTAAATTAAATATAGGAAAATACAGGATTTTCAATGGAAATATTAATTTTTTTATAATAAATGTTAATAAATCACCAGAGGAAAAAAATCCTTTGAGAACTGCCACAGACATAGCGCTGGGTCTTGAAGGGTTAATTTTTTTTCCCAGACCTGTATATTTGCTTTTCACTGTGATGTATAATTACAAACAAAATAGTGTAATCACATTTTATATGACATAGTGGCACATACAGAAGGAGGTAAATGTATCAAAGGAAAAAAATGTAACTTATAACATGTATCCATGTATATTAATGACATTATTGTGGTGCAGGCATATTCTAGACATCATTTTAGCCAGATTTTACTTTTCTTTCTGTGCATTTGTGTGTATCAGGAATACACAGCAAAGTACAGAAAACACAGAGACCTTAAATATACTTGAATCCCATTAAGTAACTTAAAAAAAAAAAAAAAAAAAAGCAGAAGTGTCCCTAAATTACAGTGAACACTAAATTATAGTGATCATAACCTCTTTTCACCATCTATGCAAGACGACATTGATTAAAAATTGGTGGGTCTTTTATTTCCTGTCTTTCATTATTAGACACACTGATTAATCCAGGTGTGCCTAATTAATTAGAAGTCACAACAAGAAGTAGCAGACACACCTGGGTTAATCAGTGTGTTCAATAATGAAAGACAGGAAATAAAGGAGCCACCTGAAGTTCAGGAAGTAGTGGAGCTGTGCATACAGTCCGTTGTACATTCATTGAAAAGCTCATTTCTGCGCACTTCAACAAGTAAAAACTGACTAATACAGAGACGAAATGGTTTCAAAAACAGTTTTATTTAATTAAATCCCTGCACAGCAAATTAAAAAGTGTAGCGTTTTAAGGAATCAGATCGAACAACAATAGTTTCACATCTTTACATAGTACACATACAGAAACCCACCACTTACACACCATATCCAAATCCTCTGGGGAAAACAAACGGGGACAAATGCACTGTCACTAATTTAGAGTCTGAGGGGAGAATAGAAACACTAGAAGTGTAAAATTTTATTTTGTATCAAAGCAAATAAACTATAAACTATTAACAGTGCAAATTGTCATGATAAGCTTATGTCTAAACTTTTCTCGTACCATGTATTGGACACACACCTGCAAAGCCAAACAGCTGCTGACATGCTACAGATTTTAAAGTGCTAGCTTAGAATTCAGTTTGCGAGCTGGCCTACAAAATATTTGGTTCTCAATTCTTACTGACAAGCAGATTATGATTCATATTTCCAAATTCAGCAGTGATGTAAATATTACAAGTTCTCTACCAAATTTCTGCTAACACAGTTAAGTTGGAAAAAAAAAAAGAAAAAGAAAAAGAAAAAAAAAAGAAAAAAAAAAATCAGAAAACTTTGTTTTTATTCTTTAATTAAAAAATGAATACATTCTGTGGTAAAAGTAAAACCATTGACCTGGTCTGCCTAGTTGTAAATGCATAGAACTGCTTTAAAGGAGTGAAACAGTTATGTCTGAAACACAGATTCAGGATTTCCATTGGTGAGGATTGGAGGGAAAATAACTTACATCTAGATTAAGGAGACCAAATATGCAAACTGTCCAGTATTTTGAGATTAAATAAAGTATCATTCAACTAAATATACGTACAACCATGATTTATTAAATCAAAATAAGACATTTCAAACATGAAAATTTCCAAACATTGAAACTGATCAAACCAACACCATACAGATGAAGAGAGTTGTTAGTATAATGTTAAAAACACTCCCTTCAGTCAGCTGAACAGGGAAACATCTGCTTATAGTTAATCAAACAGATAGTGATACACACCATTTCCACAAGCAAACACCAACTAATAACATAAACATTTCAAATGTTCTCATTTCACTGAAAAGTATATACTCTAGATTAATATGTACATGGAAGCCATGAAACAAAATATTTCCAAAGATCAGCTTATTATCTGACAAAAGGCAGAGATATTAAACTGAATGTCAATGAGTACAACTGCAAATCAAATCAAACCTATTTCTGTGAGGAAAGGTACAGTAGTTAAGGTTTTCCAGGCCTGACAGATAGAGGTAGGTAACACTGGGCCCCGGTCAGGGCCACAAACACACCGATTAACCTAAGCCTCCAGAAATCAAAATATGCATGAATGTACAAACAAACCCATGTGCAGGCACATATACAGTTCATATCTATACAAAAACCAAAGTAGTTGCTTAGCAAACAGTCCATCTAATGTGCTCTTGAGACCTAAGTATCTAAACCGATTTAATCAGAGCCAATCAAACACTCAGGTGTCCATCTTTGAAAGCCAAACTCATAAGTGATATACTGATATGCTACACTTCACGTCTTAACTGCAAGTTAACAGTGGTTTTAAGAGCAAAGGTACTCAACAGTGTTTTGTGATAGCACTTAGATGTAAAAACCTGAATACCTGTGTCTGTTTTAAAACTGTGTTTAAAGTCTGCTAGGCCACTAGGCAGCAACTGTGTTGCACTAAAATCAGCACCAGAACCAAAAGACTTTGGCTATTAGTGACTTGCAGCTGGCAAACTAATGTTGACTAAAAGTACACAGCATCTGTGTACCTGGACAATTTTATGATGTTAGAAGTCACATTCAGTGCTGTGCAACAGCTGTGAGAGTGCAAACAGTGAGAGGCCTCGATATCCAGGACTCAGATCTATGTTAATAAAAGAGTGAAAGCTTCTGCAACTGTGAACATCACGGTGAGACATCAATGTGCTAATAATGTCTACAAAATTTAAGTGAACAAGCAAAGTAGGTAGTGATCTGATGATTGTAAAGTTTTTTCATGTGCGAGGCTTCATTCATATTGTGCAAAACAGCTGAACAGAACAGTGACAAAGAGGAAAAGTAGTGTTTAAAACTATGATTAAGAGTAAATATCAAGTCATAATGAATACCAATACCAGTTAAACTTTTGACACCAGTGTCTGTGATCAAACTATGCCTACATTAAGACCTCACATACAGTATTAACGCTGATACACTTGTGCAATGACACACCAATATCTGCTTTATAGAGCAAACTAAGAGACCCCTTTCCTAAAAAATAAACAAAGGCACCAAGGTGCTAGCATCAAAGTAGTTTCAAGGCTCTGTCAGGTCCACTAAGATTACATCTAAAAGTATGCTGCTACATTAGGTATAGAAACAGCCAAATGATTAAGATTTACCCAATAATGTGACTAAAAATTACACTCAGAATTTATAAAGAAACCTGGCAAAAGAGGAAGTTATGTGTCAGCTCGAAGGCGTTTCATGTTAAAAGAAGGATTTAAATACACTGCATACATACTTTGCAGCCAACTCCACCACAGTAATAGCTAATCTTAGCCGATAATTAAAAGCAGGTCAAATACAATTAGCAGATACAGGGACTTTGGTGTGTAGAGAAGGCCTTTCACCTCCATACTAACTCCACTGATAGCATTAAAGAGAACACCAAGCGTCGGTGTCATACGCTTGTAAGTGGATCAAAGAGTATAGATAGGCCTGCCTCAAAAATCGCATTTACACATTCAGGACCAAAGCTCACATCTGCCTCATCTGACCAGAAAAATGGTTTGGACCCCATCACCCTGTTAATAAAACCTTCTCTTTCCAGAACATGCAAAGGAGATTAAATAGATTCAGGTCCTAACGCATCCATCCATCCATCTGTCCGTCCATCCCTCCATCTCAGAAGGTCAGTCTCTTAGCAGTGATGAACTCTTCCAGCTGAACTTTGCCACTGCCCATGAGGCCGAAAGCTGGATACATAGTTCCCGAACAATCCACCTGCCTCTCATAAAGGCACCTCATGGAGTCTGCGTCGTAAAAATACACCCGACACGCGTCATAATCCAGGCATACACCCAGGCGGTGTGGCATGGGAAGCACGCGGTTGCCGGGGTCTCCAGCTGGTGCGCTTGCGGAGGAAACGGAGGATGAGGAAGAAGCCTTAGGGATGAAGAGTTTTCCCATTCCCAGGGTGAGGAGGGTGAAGGGCTGGGAGAGCTCATAGCATGTGTCCTCACTGCCGCTGTCATGTCCACTGTCATGGTCATACCTGGTAAAAGAACACAAAATTAAAGACATTTTAAAGTGTGTTTCAGCAATAAAATCAGAATACTTTATTAATCCCAGAAAGAAATTATAGTGTGTTGCTCCATTCAAGTATAATTAAAAAGTAGCAGGAGAGATATTATCAATACAACAAAAAAAAAACAAAAAAAAAACATATACATTATACATGCATACATATAAAGCTCTAAATACACAGTTCTAAGACATCAGAGATATCAAATATACATATTAAAACACTCATATTAAGACACAATTAGAACAGAAATTCTGTGATAATTAAAGAAATGTACATAAGTAAGTGTGCAAAAATATTTTTGTGCATGAAAGCATGTGTGTTTAGATTTTTTTCCCTTTAGCCACCTTGTGTAGAGTTAAGACCTCCTTGATCAATGACTTCAACACAGCCGTTTATTAGCCTACTGTGTGTATTATGTAATTACAGTAGGATAAAAAAATGTTTTGTCAATAATGTGTTTCTTTATATGCTTTTACATGGGCTGATCCAATGAGACAGGCCAGCTTTGTCTGCGAATAAGCTCTTTACAGGTTTATACTGGTTCTCTTACATCACAGGATTAGGTATGACTCGAACATACTTAACGTTGCACTGAGACTGTGTGTGTGTGTGTGTGTGTGTGTGTGTGTGTTGCAGTCAAGCATGTAAAGATGTACAGAATTTGCACAGCTTTGACCACACGCCTAGTTATAAATGTAATCCATATGTTGTGTTCACAGGCGTCGTCTTGTTGTCACCTTGGACTGCTGGTATCTCTAGGATTGTGAAACCATTCAAGAAGCTTCGAGTCGGACGCCACTCCAACTTTAACCATATAGGAGTGCGGTTCCACCTTAAAGGCCCAGTAGTGTCTGCAAAACAAGCAAAGAGATTCACCTTACAGTGCATATTCAATTCAGGTAAAAAGACAAGAAAATCAAGTGATCCTCGACATAATTATTTTCGTTTGCATACCTTCCCTGAGAGATTCCTGTATCACCAATTATGTAGTCTAGTCCAATGTAGCTGCCTGTCTGCACACGTTCTGCTGCAAGGAGGAAGGCCATGCCGGCGACGCTCTCCACGGTGTCGCGTCGCTTGTTCAGTATGAGGCGTTCTGTGCTGAAACCACACTTGTCGCTGAACAGGAAACCAAACGCTGTGGGTGAAAAAAGGAGAAAGATACAATTACAGATGGAAGGAGAATAAGTCCAAATCAGATAGAGAACACCATGACTGATCTGAAGCATATTATTCCCAAAAATGACACATGAGGGCGCTATAACACAATGTTACCTACAGATTTGAAGACCTACTTATCATCAGGACCATGAAGAATGGCACCCTAATGAAACACATCATTTTTCACGTGCAGCATTTCTAGTTCTCATCTGGATGCAATTAAACACCTTCTATAAATAGTCTATGGGCCAAAGGCCAGAGTTACCATAATCCAGGGCACATATAGGATACACGATTATGCAGGTTACTCAGCCATCACACGCAATCTGGGGTCTGCACTGGGGAAGACCAGTTCATTTATATACGTCTAGGGAAGTCCTTATAACAACTAGGGCATGATAATGATAATAACATAAGCCTGCCCATTGGGGGGGATATGCAGCCATACAGCATTCACATGTAAAGTTATGTAGGAAGGAGACACAGATACTGAGAAGATGTGGCAACAAACTGATTTAAGTCAGTGCTATTTATCCGAATCAGCTCAGTTGGAGGAATAAATCAGTGTAATAGGATTCCTAGGTTTATAATGATGTATTATATGTACATACACATTTCTCAGTCTCTGTAACAAGATAAAACTGAAATATAGAACAGCATTAAAAAGAAAAAGACAGAAAAAAGACCTAACGTGTCTTGAACTCCTCTCTTCAGACATTATGAGATTTACTGAACCAATCTTTTAGTGTTTTATTCCAGATTTGATTCAAAACATTACCAGTGTTTCATATTGTTTAGAAAACTTTATGTCACAGGAACAGAGATCACACTAAATACTGACTGGTTTCTGGAAAAGCCATGTAGTTTAGATTTTTTTTGTGAGATTTTAAAGCCATGTACAACATTTCCTTCTACTTTTGTTCTATTGTAACAAAAAAGACTGAGAAATAGACATTATGCTCAATAGAGCCATGTAAAAACAACATACTGTAGCTAAGGGTGACCTAAGACTTCTACACAGTGCTATATATGAGAAAAATCATGGATGCATCCATTTTTCATGCCTTGTTACACTTGGTTGGTTAAGGAAAATTGGGACAACATCATTAGGATGCAACATGAAATTGGTCCCAGAACAGCAATATTTTAATTTTGCATTCGGCTAAGCAGTATATTTAAAGAAATATTACGTAAATGTCAACTTGACATTAGCTAGGATTGTGAGTTCATTAGCTGAAGGCTCAAAAGTAGGTACAGAGAGACAAGCATTGGTATTATGGTCCCCCCCCATTAACATTTAAAGCTGCAGAAGCCAAAACCAGAGGGGAAAAAAGCGCTCTCATCTCAGTCCAATTCAATGAATGGATATAAAAATGCTGCTGTGGAACAGAGAAGACACTTTTCAAAGCTTGTGTTGAACCACGGGGGAGAGCAGTGAAATCACATCTGACTGTTCACTGACCAGTCTATTAATTTAACCCTTTAAGACATAGAACTATTTTTGTAGCAATATCCAAACAAAGTTTACTCTGCAACTTAACAGTCCTAAGAGATTTACCATCACTGACTATAATATTTGCATTTTAGTGAAAAATCCTGTATTTTCCTGCAGATAGTTTCTCTATAATGTAGATGTTTGAGTAAATTCAAAGGTTATTATATCAAAACAGAACAAAGAAAACCCAACTTTTTCAGTAAAATATATCATTAAATATATCATGTGTTGTATATTATCTGACTGTAAAATGAGCATCATCTACAAGGATTTTATTGGTGAATCAATTTTGCAGAACATGATGATGTTCCCATGCAAAAAAATAGAGCCTCTAAACATCCAAATGGGTTATATCTGATGAAGAAAAGCTGGAAATCTGTATTCTGTGAATTTTTGAAGTGCGTTGATAGGTTTAGTGGTTCAAAAGTCCTTAAATTCTTTCTGTCTATCTAGATCAGTAGATGGTCACTGGTGACCATTTAGGTCTTTGAGGGTCAACAGCTGTCAGCCATATATTTAACCTCCACACCTGCTTTAAAACACCTGTCATGGATGAAGTCTGTATCTTCAACAGCCCATTACCTGAATCCACAAAAGTGGACTTACTATTTCTTCTTGAATTACAATGTGCTGACAGGTAACTATGAATTGTCTGCTCAATAAGACCACAAAACTGAAGTACTGCAGCTTTAAATATTTCATTATTTACAGTAATGTTTTTGTTGTCTTAGGTTTCAACCATTTCACCACCCCTCCCACTCAGTTCAGAGTGGTGTGTGTGTGTGTGTGTGTGTGTTCTGCCCTCTGTGTTTCACCCTGACCTGAAATTCCACCTCATTACTGACGCAGACTGAGTCCATCCACTCAGTCTTGCACAAACCATAGAGCAAAGGAATGTGGAAGCTCCAACCAAAACAAAATTGACAGGAATCGCACAGGACACAAAACAAAAGCATCAAAGATCAGGAGGTGAAGTGTCATGTTTGCATGTATATAAGTTGGGGATTTTGTTCAATCTGGATGCAACCCTCTGCCATTGTGTTGACAATGCAAATTCTACTACTGACTTTTAACACAGCAATCCAAAGCACTGAGTGATAACTGAGGGAATCCTACTGGATTTTAAGCCTTACTCTGAGGAAAACATTTAAATACTGCATCACATTTTTATTAAGTTCCACCTTACATCTGCTTGGCAAGCGTAGATCATCAGTAAACTGATGCAACTGCAGGTTTTTCTCCAAGCTGTCACCACATCCAAACCCCCTCCACACCAACACGCTCACACAAAAGCTACAGTGGTTATAGCCAACTGAAACTCAGAGGACAATAGTGAAATACTAAACATTCTGCATCACTGCCTCAACCAAACATATTAAAACGACCTCAAGACTTTAGCGGATAACAGATGCTTTGTGTGTGTTAATTACCCTAAAATCAACTAAATTCCAAATACAAAAACACACCCATGTTGTATGCAGTGGAGGGGATAGAGGAGCTTAGCTGGCAGCTTGGGCAAAAGAGGCCCAACAACAGGGTCTGTTTCCCCCACAGTCAGAAGATTAACATATGGGAATTACATTCTGTGCATTAATTAATTTAAAATGTTTGTCATTTTGCCTTATTTATAGAACTGATATCACCTCTCCAATTTAACTTTCTGGGAAACATTTTATTAAAAAAGTACATACAATATTAATCATTAACGTACTGTACATATTTGCTTTTAGTTCTTTTGCATGAACATATAACTACAATAACTTCCCCTCAATATATTCCTGATCATTAATATTTAGTATGTTGTACATGACTTACAATCTTAACATGCTTTACACTACACTCTCCTCTTATCGCACTTCAATTGTTACGACCATGCTACATGATTTTAACTTATTAATTTTACATGATTTATTATTTTATGCTACTCTATTATGGTATTTCATACTCTGAAGTCTCTTCTCATTATGTTCTCTTAATATTGAGAATGTTATTACATCTATTGATGTTTAAGCACTGTTATATAAATATCAGGGACATCCAGAGGGGAAAAAAAACACACTGAACTACATAAATAAACTTGCCTTTACTCACTGTTAAGAGCATCCCTTCACCCTAAGAAAACCGCAATATTTAAATGTTCCTCATTATAAAATGTTGCTCATAACTAATTCATGAGGAATTTTATAACTCGTGCCAGTATAAAAATTTCTTCTCAAATTCAGTATAATACCTGTGAGATGAGAACCTTTTCATTCAACACCTCTTTGTAAAATGGTTATCCAAACACCTCTCTTCCTTTCTATTTATGTCCATGTAAAGACCTCAAAGACAGACAACGGATATACACCCACCCTTTGGGAAAAACCAAACCAAACATTATTTTCCCTCCATCGTCATTATCTGACATCTTTCAGGCTTACCCGGTGCAGGTGGTGTATGGAAGGTGACCTCGGGGCTGTAGGGGCTGAACATGGAGTTCCTGCAGCTTCGGACCCTGAAGGAGTAGAGGGTGTCGGGCTCCAGATCACACACCATTGTACTGGGGCCGTACACTCTGTCTGTGGCCCTCCAGACCCCACTGTCCTCGCCATCCTCCTGTGACGGGGACTGGCTTGGGCCTCCCAGTCTGAAGAGGGAGAATAAACCCATGTGGTCAACGTTCTACCCCATCCCAGTAACTTCTCTGCAGATCATTAGGTTTCCTCTTTTAGTCAGTATATTTACACTCACCTGCGGTATTCAAGCACATGGTGATCTGTAGGAAGGTGGTCATCGGACAACCTCCAGTGGATCGACGCCTCATTGTAGACTTTGCTATTGGTCAGGTCAATCAGAGGAGGGTCTGGGACTAAGGAGGGATAAGGAAAGGACCATCAGGGAATCAGGTAAAATACTGAAGTTAAATTTTACAGTATTGATTTAATTTATTACAACAGTATCAGAGCTGAGCTGAAAGACAAAATCTGCTACTAATACAAATAAATTCCACCAAAATCACTTGTGTCTTAATCATGCTAAGTACTGCTCCACTTCAGCTAAATAACATGGGTTTAAGCAAATAAGGTAGCGCAAGTGTGGCCAAGATTAGATTTGTCCAGATCAGGACTATCCACTCCGGACAATGGACAAACCTGTCTTGCATAATGGAGCGCATTAAGAGGCTGTAGCGCAGACGCTGCCAGGAAATGCACTTTGTAAAACCAGCACCACCTCCCCAACCCCAGCTCTCTCACTGCACTTTCCCCATCCATCTCCTTAACATGTCTACTTCGGACCTCTTAAAACCGCTCATACTTTCTTCCTTTCCTCCTTTTCACATCAGTTTATCTTCTCTCTGCTCAGGAAAGGTTTCCTAGAAAAGCATCTCCGCTCATTTCTCTCTGCAAAGCTTCCTCTCTCCGTCTCCATCTTTCTCCAGAGACAGAATCACATTACTCCAACCATGTAGGTCACCATTTTTCTCTCCAAGATCAGGGAAGGATTTACACACTCCTAACACTATGCCTCTGTGGATTTTCCTCCTCATCTCCGACATTACTTTCTTCTTTAAACTTCTTTTTTCCCCCTCCATTCTTCATCTTCCTCAAATTCCCAGTTCCTCCTAATGTTCTTTTCCCAGAATAGACATTCTACCGTTGCTGACCAGTGTCCCCCTGGCTGCTGAGCCAAAGTCACTTAGATAATCCCCAGTCTCCAAAGTCTATTCTCTCCCAGGCACAGCTCTCCTTCATGTACTTCTGTCCTCTTTTAGACCAGTACATTTTCAGTACAACTGTTTCTATGCTGCCAACATGTGAAGACATTAAATACAGAATTTAATCAGGAAGATCCTGAATAAGTACATGTAGGATTTTTTTTAATCCGTCTTGACTGTGTTACCATTTAAATTTACTACTAGACCTGCACATGTAACAAAAATCAGCGATAACACTGTTCTGATCACAATATGACACAGTTGTCATTAAATTCAGACTGACAGATATAAGAGTAGCTAAAAAAAAGTAAAACTAAAAGTTGGATTTTTTTGTAAGAAAAACCTGAATTTTATCAGAATAAACTCAAAGGTGGTGAAATGTAAGAGGAAGAGTCTGTTTCATCATAGAAAAAGAAATGTAAAACATCCACTCAAATTATACTTTAGATTTGGTTTCACAAACACATTTATTTTATACTAAAATATGAAATAAAATAGAAATTAGATCAAATCTGATCTTTTTTAAAAATCTTGCGTTATTCTCAAGTTATACCCCCCCCCCCCCCCCCCCCAAAAAAAAAAAAAAAAGAAAAAAAAAACTTGAGTGTCCTTCATAAGTAGCAGCCATCTGGGACCAAATGGTGTGAAATCATCCTCCATGTGTCCAGGGTTAAAGGAAATTAGTCCAATGTTTGTATGTCTAGTGTGAATTTCTTATGGTTTATGGTATGTCTTTTATCACCTGTGTTCATAACATGATGACAATCAAAATATAATTGATTGATAGATCAGTGCTACCTTTTATCAAATAAGTGAAAGTCTGGCCAAATTCTGCAACAGTTCTTCTGGACAATCTGCTAGTTAAAAACACTCTTCCCACTTTATTAATCCTTTAAGAATAAATTAATACTAACAGAAAAATTAGCTTTACAGTAAAATTAAAAATCACAAGCCATTATTCTTCCTTTGGACCAACAGATGGGATTTCAGGTTTTCACATGTTTCCAATAGATGAACCAACAGGCAATGACTAAACAGGGCATTGAGCCACTGAGCACAGCAGGCAGCAGCACCATTGATCACATAAAATACAGCCAGGCAGACAACACTAAGGCCAAGTTACACCGCAGGAAGCCGCCTTCTCCAAAGTCTACTTTCATTCCTGTTTGCCCTTTACAGTGATAGGACTCAACACGCTATCCCTCTGATGTGGGCCCTTTGATGAAATATCTATAAGGAACAGCACTGAATTAAAACGGCAACAGAACAACACTTCTATCAGCTGTTTCCACTCTGGCATTTTGAGGAAACCCCAGTTTGAGGTGGATCACAAATGGGCATTTACAGCTGACAACACACTCTTTCACAGCCACTTGAGACACAGAGCATGGGGTCAAAACCCGCAGGAGGGCCACAGCTGGGTTAGCGTGGTAGAGCACAAACAGGCCATTTATCTAATGGAAAGAGGAGTCCAAAACATGGAAAAGCCACAGGCAGTGAGCAAACCCAGCGAATGCACCATAGTTCAACAAACAAATGACAGGCGGTCAAACTCTGAGGACAAAACTGAGTGGGATAAAGAATGGAAAATCTGTGCAAAAACCCAAGATGCATATTTAAATCAAGTTTGTCCTTGCTGAAGAAACAGTGTTTGCACTTTTTTTTCTTCATGAAAAAGGACACTGTCCAGGGATGCTTTAGTGGGCTTTTGTTGCTGAATCATCTGCCAAGAATTTGATTCAATTACCGCCACATAAATGCACCTCAGTCTTTTCTGCTTCTGAGCTCAGGCTAAAAGCATCATTTATTCCCGTAGGCCATTTAGATTGAAAATCAACATCAATATGACCCACCCCACTGCTGCACACAGCACTTTCACCGGTGTGAAGAAATAAGAAATGTTCACTAATCCATTCTGTGCTGAATCCGTTTGTGTGAGTCCAAAGATGATGACACAGCGTTGTCCATAAACAAGGGAAGTTACATGAATGATCAGCTAAACATCCAAATACAAAAGTAAATCTGGGATTAACATCTTTATTTCCACTTTTATTACATTTCTATAGAATGTTTTGTTTGCACTAAACATCTACAGTCCCTCAGTCTTAATAATAAAGAAAAAAGACTTATTTTCTGACTGTGTGTTAAAGGTCAAGAAAATATAAGATCACTAAATCAGAGGAGTGGTAATGGTAAAAAAAACAAAACAAAAACAAAAAAAACATCCATTCATTTCTTTTTCATTCCTTCATTTTTTCCCCACTCAGTTTTAAATGTACATTTAACTTTGCATACTATAATCTGATTTACATTGCATAATATACTTAAAATACTAGATTTCTTCAGTAACCTGTTAATATCTGCTGCTTTTCAAGATTTATTTGGACAAAGTGTAACTAAACTTTCCTATCCCATTCAGCATGAAACCTCACAAAGTAAACACATGATATTCATTTTTGCAGTAGTTCTTGTACCTAAAGCAATTCCTTTGCAGCACTAGAAAAATCAGCTGTTTAAGTCAACCCCCAGCTCTAGACAGTTCAACAGAATCCTCAGACCATAAATCTCACATCAGTGGTTCTAAACAAACAGGGCTGCTGTCCCGTGGATCAACCCATGGCCACACACCCGTGTCACTCCCAGCTTTTGTTTGTCACCAACGGTCACCGAAACAACTGTCAGTTGTTTATCTGCTTCCACTTGATGGATTATGGCCATGTGCCAGAAAGACCTCAGCTTGGTCAACAATATACTGAGTCCCTTTAAAGCCTTCTCAGTATTCAGCAGGACACCCCCACAGCCTCAACACCAGTCAGCCATCACTGGGTAACTACGACTGAAAGAGCTGTCACAACTAAATGTCACTATGGACCACAATGACATGTAATACGGCTCTCCCTTCTAGTCACTGACAAACTTCATGTTGTCAAATTAGATGCGAACCAGACCAAAGGCCTTTTGACATAATGCTTAGACAAACACCAGCAGCTGGCACCGGTCTGTCTGAGTCTTCTAACAACATGTGATGCATACAAACATACTGAATGCAGGGATGGACATAAGGTAGAGTAAACTTAAGCTTATATTACTCTTATTTCACTCCATTTAATCTGAGTTTGAACCAATGTGCCGTCATCCCACTGTTTTAGGATCATGTCCAAGATTTAAGCTTCTATGGTGTTAGTATTCATGCTGTCTCTGATCTTACAGTTCCCCTTAGAAATACTTTACACTTCCTTATTTAGTCATTTCTGCCACTTGCTTGAATATCTTTGAACTTTTGATCTTTGCTCCAGGCAGCTGTCATTGATCCTTTTCTGTTTATCCATTGATAATTTTCTGTTGGGTCTGGTAACATTTTGTCAACAAGTACTTTAAGACTTCAGATTAAATGTGTGCTGGAGTCTTTGTGCTGGTCCTCAGGGCACAGTCAGGGGAATATGAACATGTTGGGTGAAAAAAAAACAAAAACAAAACAAAAAAAAACTTCAAGACAGATTTATTTTGTCATTTGGAGCTGACACATATTTATTTGGGAGTCCTAAAACCAACTTCATTATTTATAAATGATGTCTACAAAAACAAAGAGAGCTGATTGATTTTCATCATTTTAAAAGACTATATTTGACGTCCACATTTACATATTTGTCTTATATTTCACTTGCCCAAGAGAGTACCATTTTATATCTCAACCTTAACGATTACAGGTTTTAAAGATTATTTATAATTACAATGATTCACTCCAAGCACGATGTTGGGATAATATTAAATTTGTGCTTGACAGAAAATTTTGATTACCAGCCTCGAGGACTTGAGAATGTAACCTACGTAACCAGACTTCCCTTGATATTGATATCCCCCAATCCTACGTGGATTTTATTTAATTTTTTCACCAAAATTGCAGGAGTTGCAGTCAACAATATACCTTAAACTATGGTAATGTTAATTTTGGCAGCTTTGAGTGAAAACAGCAACTTTTGATATGACTGAAAAATTTGTCAACTTTTGATGTGTTTTTTTTGTCCTACATAACTGAAAGGTTTTTCAGAAAGATTTTGGCGAAAATGGCTGAAATTTACAAATGCCTCAAAGTACTAGCAATACCCATTCCATCCATGTGTTACACTTATATGCCAGGTAAATGTAGGCCGACTCATTATCATCTGAACAATTTTTTTTACTTCATGCCCCACAGCATTTTTAAGTTAACAGGAGCTACTGGTGTTTTAGATAACCAGGAGCTAAACACTGAGGCACAGGAGTGAGCATTAGGATTTTAATAGAAAATCCAGCCTAATTCCTCTATAAAGTGATGAAGTACAGCTCCTTTGTTGGATCCAATTTTAGATCCTATCTGGATTGTGCCAAAATTCACACATGGTTTATCAACTTAAAAGATAACTTCACAAGTCAAGATAATCACAGTTTGTGGCAAAGAAACATTTTGTGTTGAACAGCTCAATGGACTGCATCTCATTACACATGGTGCAAATCAAAAACACCAAATGGGCCACAGTCTTGGTATGTTTTACCGTTAACATAGAGAGTGAGGTGACAAAGTATGAAGATCACAACACTTTGGTCACAATGAAGCTGGAGAGACACCTTCAACAGCTCTGAACCAATCATGGAGACAGTTACAATGATGTCACCTCCACGACTTTCAGGTGCATTGCATTTCTACTGACATATTTTTCCACAGTCTCAAAACAAGCTCCTACTTTCTTGACTTAGAGACCAACATCATGTGTAAATGATGCATAACTCAAAACAGGATTTTTTAAAAAATGACTCGTCTCTTGCCATGGACTGTAATGCCATACTGTTCTGAAGTTTGGTCCCATGGGGCAAAAGCACTTCAACAGTCCAGCATTAAATGGATAGAAATCATGTGCAAAGTTCACAGAAGAACCCGTGTTGACCTGATAATACTGACAGACATCCCTCCTATTATTAAGTCGACTTAAAGGCAGAAAGCCAACTCAATAACAGCTACATATCCTGTCTCCTGCTTGGAAACCACTTCCTGAGAAACCCCCTTTGTCATTCAGCAGAGCAGAAAATACATCACAAAGCAGTAAAACCCATTATGAGCATATCCACTGTCATACCTGCCCCATGGATGACCTCTGACCTCTAAGCCCAGGCCAGGTCACAGGGCTTTGCACGTGATGGCAGACAGCTTATCCTGACCATTTTTGTCCGGTTTAAAAAAAAACCCAACCCTATGAGACCAGATAAACCTATAAGATGACAAAGCAGCACTGTTTGCCCAGATTTCAGAGTCGTCTATAGAAAACACGTAAAAAGAGGGTCTTCTTAAGCCAAGATGAGTAGAGGCAGGAAATTAAAACATATTTTCCTGACATGAACTGGTGGTCATTTTTTCTAGCCAGTTTCACTCAGTAGAGCTTGTTCTTTGACTTGTATCAGGGAGAAATGACAGGGTCGAGCACCGTTTTCAGGGGGTGTTCTTCTTTTTCTGACATTTTGGTTGAATATTTAGTGTTAATCCCTTTTAAGTAAATGTTGTCAAACACTGAACAATTGCAACCCCACTTCATTTTACTGAAAGAAATGATTTTTACCTCCTCCAAAGCACATCTCTTTGAGCAGAGTCTCCTCTCTGGATGTGTCCAGCACAAACTCATCAAAACATGGGTCAGCTGCAGGATGGAAGGTCCGCAGAGACTCCGTGGCCTTCTGAATCCTGAAAACAAAATATGGTGGAATCATCACTGGAGGATGTCAAAAAGCAGCATCAAGTCACATCCGCAATTTCAATAAATCAAACAATCTTTTAATCTTACATATTTAACATTTTTCAGTCTCATTGTTAAAGAGGTCATATTTTGCTTTTTTAAATGAAATTATGCATTTTAAAACATTTCCCTGTGGTCTACATCAACTGTAAATGCTATGCTTGGGTCTGAATTCTTCATTAATTCAACTCCACAGGTCCATCTTCAACCCTATTTCTGACTAATGACACCAGAAAGGTCATTTTGAGCGCTGGCCCTTTAAATGCAAATGAGCCACTTCACACCCCGCCCCCTCCCGGTAGTTAACCGTGCTGCTCTGTCCTGTTTCTCTGTATTCTGAGAAATGTTCATCAGAAGTCTTGATCTTATGTGTAAATATTGTGATGTAACCAGTTATAGACACAACAAATTAAGCAGGAATTAAAACAGGTTGTAGAAATCCACTATTTTTGACAAAATTAATATAAAGATAACTTTGCAGCACCTGGAGGGTTCAAATTCAAACTTTTTGAACTATTAGGCTCCAAATACACAAATAAACTAGAAGCACTCGGAGAGCGCAGACCTCCGCCAAGGCTGATCAGTGCCCCCCCCCCGTGGGCCCCCCCACCCCCGATCACCACCAAAATTTAATCATTTCTTCCTTATCCCATTTCCAACAAACCCTGAAAATTTCATCAAAATCTGTCCATAACTTTTTGAGTTATGTTGGACACTAACAGACAGACAAACAAACAAACAAACAGACAGACAAACAAACAAACAGACAGACAAACAAACAAACCCTGGCAAAAACATAACCTCCTTGGCGGAGGTAATTATTAGACCATCAAAAACAATGGTTATCCAATCAAGTACCAACTCCTGTGTGTATCATGTGACTAAAACAGACAGAAAAAAAAACATGAAATGCCTAAAAGCACTGTTTTTGTCAGTACAATGCCATAGATATTGATGTAAGAACTGAAGTGATTTTGGTTATTATTGAGGAAACATGGAAAATGGCAAGATATCAGCTCTGAAATTAAACTGTTATGAGCCATTTTGTTGTTATTATTATTATTATTATTATTATTATTATTATTATTATTATTATTATTATTATTATTATTATTATTATTATTATTATTATATGTGTCTAAACAAATGTACCTTTAGTTGTACCAGGCATTAAAATGAACAAAAAATTGAAGAAAACAAAGGGGTGGTCTAATTATTTTTTCTGCGACTGTATTTTCTGGTTCAATACGTCAGATGTTTCCAACTGTTTGTGCTGCATCTTGTCATGGGGTCAGAGGTCACACTAAATAGTCATTTAAACCTTTAGAATCCATTTAGTCCAGTTTTGTGTGTCTTTTGAGGCTGTGCACATATTCCTTGTATTTTCTGTATCTGTAGAAAAAAGAATGAGAAATACATGTATACAAGCTAAATAGAACCTAAGATATTTGAACAATACTGTATGAGTAAATCTAGTTTGCCCTTTATTACTGGAAAACAAAAATTTGGGAAAGCCATTGTTTTATGTCCTGTCAAAAATGCCCCAGTTCAGGGAGTTATAAATAGTCTTGCGTAATGACAAGAGGATTAAGGTCCAGGTCTGTGGGTCTAAGAGAAGACTGTAGAGCCAACTGTATCATGCTCTTAAAAGTGAAAGTTGTCTGCTTATCTAAAGCTGCTAATGGACATCAATTAGTCGGATTAGTGCAGTAGACAGTCCTGCACACAGCTTTAAGTGGACATGGCTGCAAACGTCTTCCCTTTCGGTGACCTTCCGTTTTGTAACCCTAGTGCACGTGTTGGGAAACTGGAATAATCACCCAAACACATGAGCAGATTTCAAGTCTAAAATAAAAAAGAAAATCCTAATTTGGAAACCTGGTGTGGACCATGTGCTGATGATAAACTTACAAAAATAATTAACCCAAATGTTTCACTGGGTTATTGTGGAGCTTGTAAAATAATGGTGAGTTTCCCACAAACACCACTGTGTCAATAGTCAATATCCTGAGTGAAAATCTGTTTAATACCTGATGTGCAGTTGTTTTGCGGTCTGTACGAAGCAGGATTGGTCTGTTTCCTTCAGCACCTCCTGAGCGTATCCCACCAGACCACTGTTCTCCAGCATGCCCTGGTACTCCTCCACCTGAAAAGATTAGTAATCATCAAAACAATGAAAGTAATGATGAAACTGTTCTTGGACAAAATATATCAAGGTCACTAACTTAAACCAAAATTCAGTTCTTAACCCATAAAGACTCAGTGCTACTTTTGTGGCAGTTTCCAAATTAATTTTTCTCTTTATGACCATTTTTAAGTGATTTATCACCATTTATTATTATTATATTATCCTCTATATTTTTTGTGCTTTTCAGTGAAACTCAGGTATGTTCCTATATTTAATTCACTGATCATGTAAATGGTCATTAACCCTTTGATGCATGAATTATGAAAACCTTAGTCAAAATTTTTATTCCTCTTTAGGCATGAAAAAAAAACAATGTGATTGAAATTTTTTTAATAAACCTATTTTTTTATGGAGTTACAAAAATGTCCACTCATTTGAACACCATGTGTTTAATTTTTGAAGCAAAAAAACATGTATTTAAAACGCAAAATCAAAAAAGTGATCTCCTGTGTGAAAACTATGAAATAAAAACATTTTTAATGCAGCTAATCTGATATTTTCTCACATTTGATCATACTCTATCACTAGTTATTACTCACGTCATGGAGGTAATATGCAAAAAAAAAAAAAAAAAAAAAAAAAAAAAAAAAACTTGTTTAAGAAAATTGTTAATTACAGTCTAATAACAACTAGCAATTGATTTACACTCAACATGTTACTGCAGATCAGGTTTATCAAGAATAGTATTGTATGAATTGCAGTGTATGGGATGATGCGTAAGTGTCCACTGTGTTGACTAATATGGAACTAAAACAACAAAACCCATGAATATACCAGAAAACAGCTGTAGAATAGATGTCCACTGTAGTGACTGCTATTGCATGAAAGGGTTAAAGCTCAGATTAAAGTTGACGGTTATTATATCACAAACACAGATAACTGAAAAAAAAAAATTTGACTTTTTCAGCAAAGATATCCTTAACTGAACATAAACCAAGTGTGTCCATCCACTGTCACTGATCCAACTCCATGGGTTTTACTGGTGAATCAATGTTGTAGAAGATGGCAGTGTTTCCACGGTAACTACGGAGCCTCATCTTTTCATAGTCATCAGATATGACTCATTTGGATGTTCAAACTTTATTTTACACCAATTATTTACATGTATTAATACGATTAGTGGTTCAGTAGGTATTAAACATTTTAGATCCGTAGATGCTTTTGGCTACTGGTGATGGTTTGGGTCTTCATGGGTTAAATCACAACGTCATACCTGGCCCTTGAGTTGGTTCAGACGCCGGTTGCGAGACTGCTCGATGGACCTCAGCATCTCCGATTTCCTCTCCTGGAGGGTCTCAAACAGACGCTCAAAGTGCTCATTTGCTCGACGCTCTGCCAGCTGTCCATTTTCCTTTAAGAAGAGAAGAATGTATTTCTATGGGCTTGTGTTCTATCTGTATATTAATGTACATTTATGCCACTGTCACCAATCACAAGTGTTTGCTCCTGGAGGATTCTGTTGGGTCTCTGTAAACTTGATTTGATTCTGATTTGACTTGATAAAGCACTTTGTGACTCTGTCTGTGAAAAGTGTTCTATAAATAAAATTTACTTACTTACTTATTTCTTCTTAAATCACACATATCTCTTCAATGAAGTACAGAATCACCATTATATTTACATATCTACAATTTACTGTACAAATAAAAGAAAACATCATGACTTTATTTCCTTAATTTTAAGCTTTGTTTAATAGATGTTTAGATACAGTCAACAGTTTCAGGTTGAATGTCAACCTCATTTGTTTTTTAAGAGGCTTAAAAACATCAGTATGAAATAGTGTTAAATACAGCAACTGTAATCTCAGATCAGTCACCATCTCCTAAAAGAGTATTACAATGTTACCTAGGAAACAGCTAAAAGAGGAAGAAGCTCCAACTGAAACTCAGACGCATATAAACAGGCAAATCCTGCATTTCCTTATTTTTGTAGTTTGCATGTTGTTTGATTAATGAGCTTCCTAAAACATACATAGAGTGCATGAGACTGTACTTCACCTTATCAAACTGGTTTAGAAGCTGCTGTGTAAATATTGGTTTTCTGGAAGGATGACTATATTGAAAGTTCACCTGCTTTGTGTAACTACGTACTGAAAATTTGTGGAAATGGTGCTAAATTTCACACAAAAAAAATGGAGATATAAACTCAAATAATGACATTATCTTGGGTGGAAGGGTCTAAAATTAAACCTCACTTATGGAGAAAAAAAAAAAAAAAAAGGAAAATCACTAGAAAATGAGAAAAAGTACACTTGTTAATACTTAAGGATATTATTGGATTTTATGGAGTGTGACTGAACTGTTGTGGGGCAAAGATTGCAGAGATAAAAGCATTGCAGTGGAGTGAAAAAGGGGATTTTGGCCTTGTAGCAGCATGAGTCAGCTCCTTTACCTCGGTCTGATTGATGAGCAGCTCAAGCTCCGTAATCTGAGTCCTGACCTGGTCCTCTTTACTGATGAGGTAATGGATACTCTTGGCCAGCTTTTCCTGGTGAGGACAGAGACCAACAGCGAAGTACAGTGAGATATGAAGTCATCGAGCAGTAAGATAAGAAACAGAATAATTAATGACAGGATATCAGCACTTATGTACTAAAACTGGAACAGAAATAGATTAATCGATTGACTGTTACGACTAGGTAACATTTTATTTTTACGACATGATATTCAAAACTGCTGCATGTGCATTACGACCTCCCACTGCGGACGGTTACACAACAAAATGACAATGCATTAATCTTCAACGCAGAACCTGAAACCCAAACTACATCCAGGCTGATGAAGGGTTTGAGGGTTCATCAGGACACATGATCCATCCTCCAACAATTTGAGAATACAATGCACACAAAATCATGGGGAACAAATGGTCCCATTAAATATTAAAGCAGCACAGAGTTTGTGTAAACAGAGACCGCACGATTAGATTTCACACAGATTCACTCCTCAGTTGCCGGACCGGGCCTTGTTGAAATATACTGTTCAACACTTCAAGTATGATGTGTGTTTTAGGTTGCTTAGCGAAGTCTAAGCAACCAAACAGTCTCGAAACACAAACTCCTGACAGATTTGTCTCCACACACTCAACCTGATTAAAATGATAGACTGGCCAAAATCTGGTGAGACCCATTAGTGATACCCCGGTGAACCAGCTGGGTTTGGTTTCCAAACAAAAGCATATCGGTGTCTACGACCTCGTGCACGCCAGAACAGGTACAGGTCGGCATTAATATTACAGCAGGAGATGACAGCTTCAGGCAGGATGAGGTAGAACACAACCATAACAAAGCGCTTAAGGTCTTTGTGTCACGTAGTTCAGTTTTGACCCAACAGGAACGGATTATTCATCAACTAACTTTCAGGTGATTAAGTCAACTTCAATAGATCCTTTTACCCTAAAGGCCTGGTTTTAACCCTTTAACAATGGCAATCTCGACTCCTGTTTTAACCAAATAGAGTCTGATATAATAGCTTTTACATCCCTCCTTGCAAGACGACGCATCTTATTTTCGTGGAAGTCTCCTAAACCCCCGTCTATTTCATTTTGGCTTAGAGATGTTATGTTTTTTCTTAAATTAGAAAAGATTTGACTCTCACTACAAGGCTCCTCAACTAAATTCTTTAATAAATGGCAATCTTTTTTAGATTATTTTCAATCTTTACAAACGCTGCCTTCAGATTGATCTCTCTCACCTCCACCCTACTTTATTTCATTATTGTTTAGGTATTGTTGTTTTTTGTTGTGATTTGTTCTGTCTACCAATTATTGTCACATTTGATACATCTAGGTAATGTCTAATATTTAAAAGTAAACACAGGTATCTACAAGCTATGACTTAATTTATTTTATTTTATTTATTTATTTTCTTCTATTTCCATTAGCTCAGTTAATATTCTTCTACACCACAGATTTGATACTGCTTGTACTTATTTGATTTTCTACTGCTCAGAAACTGTTATGATGTTCTTGTTTCTGCTGTTGCCCCTTCTCAGAGGGCCTTGGGGTTGGATTGGGCATGGGGAAAAATGATAAAAAGGCAATGTATAATGAATGCACTGTAATTCTACTCCTTTGTATGTACTGTTACATTGCTCATAAAAAGATAAATTAAAAAAAAACCCAACCCCCCCCCCAAAAAAAAAAAACAATGGCAATCTCTCCGACGCTGCATTGTGCACTTCACAGCATTCAAATTACTGTAACTCCTCCTCCTGAACCGTTTGCATTATCCACAGAATTCAAATGGCATCGGAAAGCTGAGATCCTGAGCTTTCCGACACTATATAACACTTTACAGCAACAATGTGGGACTCTTATTACAAGTAGAAAGGAATCATTTCAGAGACTTCCACAGAGGCTAAAAAATGCCTGGAAATTACAAAAAATGTGAAGCCATAATATGGATACTGAATGTTCAAGAGCAAAAAGCATGTTTGAGTAGATGTAAAATAGTTGAAAGTTCATTTCTGCAATCTCAAAAAATTTCATTATGGACATTTATAGGTATTTCTGATAGTAAAAAAGCCTAAAACTTCAAGTCAGTTTTTTCTTTTTTACTATAACACACCATTTTCAGCTTTTATTATTTATAACAATGACATTTAATGGTATGATATTGAAAGTTAAGTTCTTCCTGAAAACACTTCCTAACACTTTTATTGCAAAGAAAACATGAAGACAGCTAAGCTGCCTGTTAAAATGGCAGGCTTAAAAGGTGAAGTTCTAAACAAAACCAACAGAAACTCTAATAAAAGGGATTTTTTTTGCAAAAATCAGAGTGGAAAAGCTGTGTGTGAATCTGATACCTTGAGGATCTTATAGGCACTGCTCATGGAGGTGACTTTGTGATTGGCGTGGGATCCTCCCAGTTTGCAGAGGTGACACACAGGTCGCCTGCAGACTTCACAGTACATGTTCACTTTCTCCATCTCATGCTCCGGACACATGAGCACCTGTGGTATTAAAACATGTTACATTAGAACTACAAAGTGTACAATACTGAACATCAAATGCTGCTGTAGTGACTGAACTGAAACAGGAAGACATGTAGACAACTCTGTGGGAGCCATTTCCTCAAGTGTTTTAAAATAGAAGATGTATTCAGCACATTTTACTGGCAAAAGAGAAGGTATTGTGAAAAGAAATTATCTGGAAAGAGGAAAACAAGTCAAGAGCAACAGCATCTGGGTATGACTTGTTACTTATAGGTTAATGCTAATACTTCAAGATTTATTCAGTTGTATTCATTCTAATAAAATGCTTCAGAAAAGGATCTGTAGTTGAAAATAAGTGACATAATTTAAGCTTCTACACTGACAAAAGAAAAGGACAATCCTGCAAAACACCTTCAACCTATTTAACCCATAGTGTTGGTTCTAATATTAGCCACAGTCACTGTTAAGAACAAAAATTGCGCTTCTTAAAAAATATTATACATTAATATTGCATTCTTCTGTCACAGAGCTATTTTTGACCTACATTTCACCCAATTATTGATATCAATGTAAAGATTTTCACCCTGCAAAAGCCTGTAAAAAGGTTTTTGTCATGGTGCCACCATGTTTACAGATGAAAAACAAACATTAAATATTGATTATTTTCAATACACTACATGCAAAGTAGATTTTTTTGTTTTGAATTCTCATAGCCTGTTATATGTCAGAGATTAGCAGCAACAGTTATTTTTTTTGCATTTTTTTTATGCAGTGTCAAATACTCACACACATGCTACTGAGCGCAAAAAGGTGCTCTTCATAAAATAGCTATAAAAATGTATATTATACATTGATTTGAATGGGTTTCAATGGCCCATTTTTTGTGCTTAAGAGTGTAAGTTTTGTTTGTACACAGTGTATTTTAGATTTATTATATGAGCTGAGCTGCATATAACAAGCTGAAATCAATACACACAGGCCAAAATTCATATAGATGAACAAAGCCACAATGATCAAAAACTGAACAATGAAAAGCACATAAAATGTGCACAACAATCCCAAAGGGTTAAACAATGCACACCAATGTTTATTTTGCAAGTTTTTGCCTTGTAAATTTAATGTAAATTTTATTTGCAATTGACTGTTAGTATCGTAAACACAGAACTAGAATTACTGCCAACCTATTAATTTGCATTTTATACCAATGTCATCTAATTGATCATCAGTGACATCTTTCTGGGTGTTTTTGATTAAATCTAAGACGTTACATTACTCGTATGTGAACCCCTCCACTCATGAATGATTATTGGTGGCTCCACTCCTTCTGATCTTCTTCAGACTAAAATGCTAAACAATAATAACAAATCTGGCAAGATCTTTACAAAGATTTCCAAACCAAATATAGAAATATCATTGGTTGTGTCTGTTTAAGACCTCTGTGTGCCGGACTTAAGGATTAAATATCAGTTTTAAGGATAATTAAGGCATTAATTTAACCCATAAAAACCCAAACAGCCACTGTCAATCAAAATCATCAACTGATCTAAAATGTTTAATACATGTTGATCCACTAATCCTATTAATTCATGTGACTAATTGAGATTAAATGGAAATCAATTTTTCATGGTTATCAGATATGACCTATTTGGACATTCAGGCTCCGTAGTGAACATGTAAACACTCATCTTCTGTAACATTCACCAGTAAAACCCATAAAGTTTGTCAAATGACAGGGGATGAACACATTTATTTTACAGTAAGTTATTAATATCTTTGCTGAAAAAGCCACTTTTTTCTATTAAAAAAAATGTAACATACAGTGGATAATATTATAATAAATGGTGATAAATCACTTAAAGGTTAAATAAAGGAAAATAATTATTTTGGGAACTGCCACAAAAGTAGCACTGGGTCTTTATGGGTTAAGACTTTTTAACAGACATCCTGTAATCAGTCCAAGTGAAAGTTTCTGCCAAATTTGACAGTTTTCTTAACCCATTCTTGACTCTGATGGATGCATTCACAACCCAAGCCCTCCCTCGGGACATAATGATACTTGCCTTAGGCCTAAAGTTTGTCGTGGGGCCCACATACTCATGCTGGGCTTTGGGCGTCCCCCATGGGTGGTGGAGCTTGAAGCACTCGTTACAATAGCTGGCTTTGCAGTCCATACAGCTCTTGGTGGCCTCCTGCAGCTGCGGGGGCTTACAGATGTTACACATGATGGCCACGGCTGCACGGGCGGCCTGGCGGTAGCGTTCCACGATGCTTTCCAGCGTGAAGTTGCGAAATAACATACTGATGCCCCGCTCGCCCAGGTCGATGTCGTGCTGACAGCCCGGGCATGGGATGGTCGTGACCCGGGGAGTCACAGATCCTCTGCGCCACCCCGGGGATGAAATCGAGCCTGGAGGGGAGTACGAAAAGATGGGATAAAGTGAGAAAAAAAGAATTGATTCATAGCCTTGCGTCACCCAGTTTTTGATCCTGTCTGAGGCCCTATTCTGAAATCAACAAAATCTCTTTACTTAAAATTTCACAGAAAGAATGAGTCAGACAAATGGCTTCAAAAAAATGTGTACCCCAATTGTATTCGACAGATTCTGGGCAGAGTTCAGCAAAAAAAAACAGCATTACATCATCTGTGCTGACTTGCCAAGTATGATCTTAAAAACAAAAATGCCTCTGATAAACCCACATGAAAATATGGGAACTTTAAGCCTTTACTAATAGGGCCTCAGCTTGTCTCCTCTTACACTTCATTTCCACAATGACCTTTGCTCCATAAAGATGTGGATGTACAGGGCAAAACATCAGCACAAGCCTTTTATTGAGCAGCTGTCACTGAAGGGAAAAATAGTTCTGAAAGGGGAGACCAGTCAGGATTACTGGGGTGGGGTGTGAACTGAGTGAGATCAGTAAAGTCATGGGGGAGATGGCTTCCTTGGATCGTATAGAGGATGCACTGTCCTTATGAGAAACCCATTTCACACTGCAAGTCATTCAACATTTACCACAGGAGTCAAGAGTGTTTAAGTGCTCACAGTGATCTGGACAAAACAAAAAAAAATCTGTCAAATTTCTAATGACAAGTGATCCAAAAAGGAAAAATAAATACAGAACCATAGCGTGTCTAACTTAAAACATGTGAAGTAACTAAAAATGAAGCAACTTTATCATGATTTTAAAGAAAATCTGAAGCACTTGAACTTTAAAAAATAAAATCACATGTCCAGTTCAATGCATCAACACTTATTTCCACAAGACAAGACGCCTCTTAAAGCAACACTGCTTTTAAGAGTTTCTCACAATATTCCGCTTGTTACGAATGCTGCAGCATCGTAACAAGGCAGTAAACACAATAACATGAGGTGATAACAAGGAGCTGTTACACAAGGTCACCACGTCACAGATGCAAGCAGGAGGGACTGCTTACTACACATGTAAATACATAAATAAATAAAAGGCAGCAAACCAAAGTCACTACACCACAAAATAAATGACAAAAATATAGCTTCACGTTTGTGGGGGACAGGGGAAGAAGCAAGGAGTGCTGGATTTATCTCAGCCTGTAAGCCAGCATTTCCACTTCGTTTCCGAGGACCTGAAAATTAAATCAAACACTCCTCAGGTAGGCGAAATACGAGAGGGGGGGGGGTAAAAATCCAAACCAGCGCTTTGCAAAAAAAGGTGCAGCTGAGGGAAAAGCAGTGATAGAACAGCAAACATAGAGAGTATGATATGTGTAGCTATGTGCATGCTGTGTGATCAAATGATGTGAGCGAAGGACAGATGACTACCTAAAGGAGAACATGTCCAGGATCTGACAAGATAACCTTAGAGAGAATAGTTTAACATATGCTAGCTAAGCTTCTGAATTCATAAAACAAATGCATGATTTACTGATATGTGATGACGAACTGAGTGATGAGTAAGACACATGAAGCCAGTGGACGAACAGAAACGCCTTCATGTTTAAACCAATGGATGATGCACATGACTAACCTTTTTCTATTTTCTGTTTCTAACCCTGCGAGGATTGTGCGTTTGTATTTGTGTATTTGTGTCATGTTGGGACGCTACACATTAACCAGGGTTTCTCCGGTCAGCAAAGCAGGTGTGAGAAACAAGCAGCAGACAAGAGACGCCTGCAGCAAAGTGTGTATGTTAGTGGATCTGCAGGGGGGGGAGGGGGAGTCAGAGGCAGAAACTGACGAGTCACTGCAGAGCCGCTATGCTCTGATTGTGTAAAAGGGGCTTAGTGGGTTTTTTTTCCCCTCCTCTTCACCTCACAAATCAGCCGAACCACTTTGATGTTTTAGCTGAGGTAGCATTTTATTGTTTTATCTAGTCTTGACAAAGAATTTTACTGTTTTTTCAATCATATGTCTGCAAATTAATGACTGTCATAAAGAGAATCTCATGCTTTGCAGGTGATAATTGATCTTTCTATTCACTTGCATCAATAATAATTATATTTGGTTGTTGAATGCAGTTCAAATATCCAACCTTTTCTAATAATACTGACAGCAACACCCTATTTTGTAAGAAAAAGGGACAGAATATTGTGTCTAGAATTGATGAATACAACTGACTATGCATGACTGAGTTAATTTCTTTGAGCGCTTTTACGTCCAAACAGAGTTCGTGAGGCCAACTCCATAACTTGCACTTGTTACCCCACCCCCCAAAGGGGAGGCAAGGGGTATTGTTTTCAGTTCAGTTTGTTTGTTTACACTGTAGCAGCAAAACTATTGGTTGAATTCATACCAAATTTGGTTTGCAAATTGCCAGCGACCCAGAATATACTCATTAGATTTTGGGAACAGGTCAAAGTTCACATTTTTTAGGAATTTTTTTTACATCTTTTTTTCCCCACATTTACTTACAATGGGCAAAATTTCAAATGTCTGTAGCAGCAAAACTGTCAGTTAAATTCATACCAAATTTGGTTTATAGATTGCCAGGAACGTAGAATAGATGTGATTACATTTTGGGAAAAATTGGACAAAGTTCAAATTTTTTATGAATTTCTAAAATCTTTTTTCTTCTCCCATTTACTTATAATGGGCAAAATGTCAAACGTCTATAAAAACATCAATTGTGTGTGTGTTTGTTTTTTTTTAGACTAGATCTGATTACATTTTGGGATAAGTGGGTCAAAGTTTAAATTTTTTAATGAATTTTTTAAATCTCCCCCCCTCATTTACTTATAATGGGTGAAATGTCACATCTATAAAAACATCAATTTTGTTTCAATTTACTTCATACTTGGCATATATATATAGAGGTAATTGATATGCTGACATCAGCACATGCATAGACATGATGACATCAGCTGGATCGATGCCAAAATAAGTTACAATACGTGTGAGGGGTGGGGTTTGGTGTGCCTGGTACCACTTGTTTTTCTAAATCTGCTTGTAAATGTTATTTTTTACAAACTATTTATTGTCAAATGTGTCTGTTATATGTGTTTTAACTGTGTAATCCTGTAACCGTGTTGTATTTGCTGCTGGCCAGGACTCCCTTGTAAGGTTCTTAATCTCAATGGGAGTTTTCCTGGTTAAATTAAAAAAAAAAAAAAAAAAAAAAAAAAAGACTATAGGCTAATGAGTATAGAACCCAGACGTCAGAATCATTACATTGTTCAGATTTGTTATTACATTAGAAAGTAAGAATTGATTCTATCTTGACAAATATTCTCTATATAATCCCAAAGTCCAAATACAGTGTAAATTGTGCAGCATTTTGTGACTATGCCACACCTAACATGTGTTTGGTGTGACTGAGGGTGGTGAACTGTCAGATTTAATCCAGCATCACCACGTCACAGACTCTGGACAACAGACAGCATCCAGGAACAGACCGTGTCAAGATTTTTTTTTTTTTTTCAAAGTACATAGAGTAAAATATCTCAAATGTAGTTGCATGGTGCTACTTGTATTGTGCAATTTTGCCAATTCTATATTCACATTCTATATTTTCATTGCATCTCCATTAACTGTCTATGAATAATTGGTTTTGTAGGTGATGATTTTGCAGAACTGTTAGAAATCTCGAGAATAAACCAGTAACTCATGAATGTTTTTTTTTTTTGCTAAAGCATCTGAATCCAATGTTTACACTCCTTTTTACCTGTTTTTTCCCCCGCAATCCATAAAGTCATATTACTGTATGTTGTCATGTTTTTCATATTTGCAAATATCTCAAAAACAACTTTCTTCCTTAAAAACATCCACTGAGCGTGTCATATAAATGCACCTGATCTGAGCAGACAGAAGTACATAATATTAACATTTATTACTTCGTCACAAGTAAAAAAAAAAATAATTAGACTGAATCCGATTTGTGTTTTTAGTACTTAATGATTGTCAAGTGGAGCATAAACAGATAGTCAGAAAAGCCTGTTAAGAATCTCAGCAAGCCTGAACATACTGTAGTGTGAGACTCAGGAACAACAGAGCTCTACTGTGCTCCATCTCAAGAAAGCTGCTTTGGTTTGCCACCGTGTTTTTTTTTTTTTTTTAACACAAAATGAATGCAGGGCTTAGCTAGTGTACAGAGACAGGCTCACACACACAAATTCCTGTCCCGCTAAAACTCCTAGGAAACATCCTCACCCCCTTCTGCCTAATTTTTGTTGTGGCTCTTTTCTGTTTTTTTCTTCATCATTTATCAACGTCTCTGTCGGGAGCTCCACCTCCTTTCTAAGCTCATCTCTCAGACTTTACTTCATGTTCGTGTTGGCCTCCTCCGGTGCTGACTCACCAGGTCTTCAAAGAATTGTTCTTTTAATGTTCCCCTTTTTCTTTGCTCATGCTCACTTTTTCCTAACCTAATTACAAAATGAAACCCCACAGATTGTACAGTAGAGAGGAACCATGAGCACCGTCTTGTTTGGATAAATGGTCAGATCACTGCTCAGACGCTCAGTGAAAGTTTTTAAGTCCAATGTGATTATTTTATACCTTCGCAAGTGTTGAAAGTCTGCATGACAGCGTTGAGAAAGCTACAGTAGACTAAAGTAGAGAAAGGAGTAGAACCAAACTAGGGTTTCACAGGGGTTCTAGTAACACTGTACTCACTACTACAGCTACTCAATACACGGAGCCCGCGTCTACCTCGACTTCCAAACGACCTTCGCACTGTGGCTGCAATGAACAGAGAAGTGAGGTGAGACCAACAAGTCAAATGAAACAATACATAATGTGAAGTGATGTGTGAAACCAGTCATTTCAGAAATTATAAAAAAAAAAAACATCATGACATTGAAAAAACAAACAAACAATATCACCAACTGAAAGAAAAGTACTGTAATAAACTGATTAGGGCTGCAACTATTATTCATTTTCATTAGATTAGTCCGAAAAACATTTTCACAATCAATTAATTAATCATTTAGTGCCCAACCTTCCAATCTGATATCTTTAGAAAGCATTTTTCATCAATAAACAGCTCAAAACAAAGATATTCTATTGTCTGACTAAGAAAAATCAGGCAAAAATTACATCAACATCTCATATTTGGCTGGAAATGTTAGTCAATTATTATTTTTCCTTCACTAAAAGAATCAGTTCATCACTTAATTGTTGCAGCTCTAAACCGATAATGCAGTTCAGAGTGGACTTAAACCCAATCTGAATGTGAACACTTATAAAAGCACAAATAACCCTTGATTTGTGCACTTAACACATTGTAAACAAATAGAAGCAACTTAAATGCACTGTTACCCATAAAGTTTGATTGTTTTTAAACACATTCTTCTTTTTATACAAAGATTACATACAGAGTCCCAGTTACACTTCATCTATCAAGAATAAATCACATTATCACAATCATTTCATGAAAAGAAGTAAAAAATATTTTATTCCAACTTCATGGGCAACAGCGCATAATAATAAATCTAAAGAATACAGGTGAGTTTTATAACATCCAGTCAACCTTTGTGGCTTCAAATGCATTCGCAAGACACATAAAAGTGCACTTCTCAAGAGTTAGCTGTTGAACATACAAGTGCATCATCCTGAGTCTCCATGACATTAAAAGATGAGGATAAAAGTGAAACAAATGAAGTTTGATCCACATCCTTTCACTGTCTTGGTACCGTGAGGCTGGTCCAAGCTGCACACTGATAAATATAGCCTTAAGTCTTTTCTTTCTCTGCCTTCACCTAATCCTCATTCATTCCTTAAAAGGCAGGTTGCGTCACCATGACGACCAACTGATCTGATCTCCCAGTGTTGAGGGCACCCGCTAGAATTAGTCACTTGTTGTGTTTAAGAAGCATTTAGCTCATAACGTTCTTCGAAGTTTCCCAAATATTCTTAATAAGCTGAGATTTTGTGTTTTGTAATCAGCTCATTAAATGCACAGGATCAACCTTTACGGATAATCCTGTAGGGAATTCCTGTAGCTGTCGATATTAGGACTTGTTCCATTTACTGTAAATTAAATGAACTTTAAAATGACTTAAAACACTTTGAATTAACTCACAGAAAGTCAGAATCAGAGTACAAATTACACCAAAAGTGAACTTCGTTTCATACACAAACCGGCTTTTTAGCAAAGACCAAGATTTGTTTAGTCAAAAGTAGGATTTGATTACTTCCTGCGTCAACAGATCCAGTCCTGCCAGCGAAGAATAAACCCATTCAGGTGAGTCTGAATGAGAGAGGCTGTGTTTGAGAGCCTGGACTCAGAGGTTATGAAGCACAGCTGAAAAGTTGTTCACCTCACTTTGCTCTTGGGATTGTTTAAGATCTGGTTCTGGAGCCACTGGGCATCAGAGCTGAAAAGAAACCATTTACACACCAAACAACACTTGGTTTCATATACAGTGATTAGATATGGGCTAGGAGTTCGCTATACTAATGTGACTCGCAAAGGAAAGGGTTTCAATAAAATGCACCTAGGGAACGGTGTTGTGCAAAAGTCCACCTTTACCTTAGTTGTTTTTACAGGGTTGCAAATAGCATATATATTATTTTCATTTAAGCATCAAGAAGATACAGAAAATATATGTGTAGAAAAACAAAAAAATTTAATCTGCAGGCAAAAGTCAAGATTTAGTGTGAGCTTTGTTCCCATGACAAAAAGCTGCCCATACAATAAGAAACATCTGACATGTGTTGAGTAAAACCTGGTGTAAAACAGCGAATGATTAGAGCAATAAATCTCAAACTCCCTGCACGAAACAGCTCAAGACACATGTGCAAAGGGAGGACACTAAATACTTGACATTTTACTCTAGAGATATTTCCTGTATATTCTAACTGCATCTGAGTCAAGAGACAAAAAAAAAACAAACAAACAAACATATGTCTGGGTGTTATGATCGAACACCAAGCTGTTGTGTGAATAGATATAAAAACTCCTTCCCTCTGCTTTCAATTAAAATCTTAAATTGTAGAAGATAATTTTAGGATAGAACAAAGATAAGCAGACTTACTTTTTTCTGGGTATGTAAATCCACATAGATATTTATATCTACACATTTTTGGTTTCTTTTAATATCACAGAAACTTAGTGCTTTATTCGTTTAACATCAATGGTAGCTTGGTGTTTTTTTTTTCTTGGGAAAATGTCTTCATGTTTTTGTAATTTGTTTTCCTGTGTCCTTTTTGGATGTTGAATACCTTAATTGGATTTGTGTGGATGCAGAATGGATGGAAGCCCAGGGAAAACTTCCCCACGTTGTGGGACAATGGCGACATTTTGCACAGCACCGTATGTGGGCTACAATACAGTAGTGGAAAAAAGTTTTAGGACAGCCTTACAATTCAACAAAAATCACAAAACATTTGCAAAAAAAAATATTTTCTCTGTTTCAAAAGGTCATTGGACAGACAGTTTTTTTTTTTTTGTTCATTGTTAATGAGAACAAATAACAAATCTAAATTCTCGCCAGTGTCAACACGTCATGCCTTGGATGTGTTTCATTACGTTGCTGAAACATTATTTTTGACCTCGATGGAACAGTGCAGGTGTGTTTGGAGAATAGAACAATTCTTGGCAGAGTTGATTCTTAATGCAGTTGATCACAAATGCATGAAGTGTCCAAAAACTTTTTTCCATTACTGTATTTTCACACTAACAGTGTTACAGCTTTAGTGGTTGGTATACAAAACATGAACCAGCTCAATGTACTATATAATTATCATAGTGCACTGGAACTTCTTTCTGTTTTGTACAAACACTGCTAAAACATGTTCACTTAATGAAATATCAGTCCAAGAAAAGTTTGTACTGATTACAAAGTGGCTCATTTTATAGCTAGTTTTATATCCATCATCAGAAGTTAATTTTAATGTGTTTTGACACTATAAACAGTTCCTTCATTTCTGTTGTTGTATTAATGGATCCTAGTATAAATCAATTGACTGTAGTATGAATCCTGGGCAAAGTCTGCTTATCTGCTGTTAATGAGTATATAATATGGGCTTGGGACACAGTGGACAAGAGCACAAAGGAGGCAACAACTTTATGGAAATGGCGTGAAGCCCGGAGCTCTCAGACAGCAGAAAGGCAGCCTTGTGTCCCACCATGCGGTTTCCAAGGCTTAGACCTTGACCTGCTGAAGCTGTGCAGAAGCATTGCCATGCGCAGAAATCTTAAAAATGTTGTGACAAGTTGATGTAACTCACTGTAAATACCCCCCCGCCCCTTTACATTCACAGCTTTCCCTCCAGCTAAGCTCGGTTTTATGTGTTTAACATGCCTTAAAAAGGAGCTTACAGATGTGCTTTCACCTGCGTGTACATAACACACTCATATGCCTATAAATCCGATAAAGGGGTGTGTGTGAATATGATCTCTTCGCTTCTCTAAAACATTTTCAGTATAAAAGCCACTGCGTGACTGAAGGGGATGTTCGATGCCCCTGGGCCATTAGAAGCAGACATTTAAGACAATTATGGTTTAAGAGTGCTTGTCAACATTTCTTTTCTTTTCAGAGACAAAACTACAGCTTGTCAAGTTTCTCTCCTGTCTCTTTAATTGAGCCTCAAAACGCAGACAGGATTAGGGAAAGACGTGATGACAGACAATGTAATGGCTGAGCAGTAAAGTAATTAAATCGTTTTTATGTTTGTTCTAGTTTATCTGGGACAACAGAGGGAGGAGGGGCTGTATCTGTGCTACTAACACCCAGATATCATACAATAATAAATGCTCAGCCCACTTTTGTCTTGCTCAGAGTTTCCGTAGATTTATAGCTCCGAAACTTGCATTTGCAATGACTGCATATTTGAGTATTTGTTCATGAAAACCTCCTCCCAGTGGAACTACCCTTTTTGTTCGTTAGAGAATAGGCCCTTTAGTTTCCATCTTTTTCCTCTGAAGGTGAATGACAGTCTGCTGCAGCTGAAACCTGTTGAATGCAACCACTGAGCAGAGCTAAAACTGAAGATAAATGACTCAGGAGAATGATAATGTAACAAGAAGCTAGCACTATGGATAAAACCTCATATTACCTTCCTTGGAAGCTATCATGAACAGCTTAAGATGCATTTGATACTTGCATTTCCTGCACCTAGATCAACATATTATTGACTCATATAGTCAGTCTGATGGCTCTGCACCAACAGTCTGAGCTCTGTTCCTACTAATGCTTTATCATGAAATGCTTTTAACATTTAAGAGAAGGAAAGATGGCAATTAAAAATCCCAAACGACAAATATTAAAAAAAAAAAAATCAGATCATTTTGATTGCTTACCCCGAGACCCACCTGATCTCACAAGTCTGTCGAGCCTCTCCATGGAGGGGGAGGGCACCCTGGATCTGGGGCTACCCGGGAGGGAGCATTCGGACCCGGCGTCGAACGAGTCCTCGTGGTTTTGCAGCAGCAGGTCTCTGACACATTTGTGGCAGACGCTGTGCTGGCAGGGCAGGATCAGGGGGTGGGTGAAGAGCTCCTTACAGATGGGGCAGATCAGCTCCCTCTCTATGTTCTTTATTGGGACCTGGTAGAGGACACATGAGGACAAAAATAAAAAAAATGTACCATTAATTGGGATTATTGTAAGCAGTTCAAGATAAGATAAGATTAGAAAAGGTAATTCATTGAATAACTTTAGGAGGCAGACATGGAAGGATAGCGGTCTTGTGTTTGGAACAACAGGTTATTATTAGAGTATTTTAAGTGCAGACAAAAATGGGCCTATTGTCTGCAGCTGAAGCTAAAACAATACTATAGTGTGCATGTGTGAAAAGTGGATTTCAGCACTACATAAGGGAAGTTAGTCCTACACACCTGAGTCATCTTTCCATTGACAAACACAAATCCATGCATGGTGTGTTTACTGTTTACCATGTTTCTGATACACTACAGTCTAAAGCATTACATAAGACAGGATTAAACCCAGCTAAATATAGACAAACAGTGAACTACACCATTCCAGCAGCTCACGTTTTAACATTAAGGACGATTAGAAAACCTCCTGACCCCAAAAAAAAAGTGCGTCCTGGTGACTTTTATTCTTCCTTCACGTCAAACAAATGAAGTCGCCTTTGAGGGCAAACATTAATTAAGGGAAACAAAAAACGCCTCAGCACGTGTAAAAGACAATACCGAGAAGGATAGAGGAAGTTTAAACAGAAAGAGCAAACAGTAAAAGTCCTATAAAAGTATCCGAAAATAAAACACCGACTCCAGTTCGAATACGGTTGAAAGCTCCGGGAGTTACCTTTAAATTCTCAGTGTCCGGTGTCTTTGAACGCACCGCACTGTTAAACAATGACGAGTCGAAAATCGCGTCTAAACACAAACCATCTCCTGCAAACTCACCACAGTTGTGCTGCTGCTACGTCGCATCTCTGCAGACATGCCGAGGGAGACGACAACAAATCGCCCCCTGAGTTTGAATTAAAAAAACAAAACAAAACAAAAAACCAGAAAATACAAACACTTTTTCGTTCCGGTTTCAGACCACAACTTGTGGGACTGGAGGAGAAGATGCCGACACGGACGGATGAGTGGATTTAAATAGAGTGACGCGGAGCTGTGGGTGAATCAGCAGCCAATTCACTGCTGCAGTGGCGTGGACACAGGCGGACCCACGCACACAGGGGGAGGAGAGACACCAGGAGGAGGAGGAGGAGGAGGAGGAGGAGGAGGAGGAGGAGGAGGGTTTCCATGGAAACCACAGCCACCTCTAAAAGTGCTCCTATAAACTTCATTCAACTCATCAGTCCAGTTCATCACCCATTCATAAAAGATACATAAACAAGACAGACAGAGTATGAGGAGCACTAAAAAGACATCAATATCAAAGAAAAGAAAAGAAGGATTTACTATGGACAAATGAACCCTTAAAGACCTATAGCACTTCCACATGAATTTTCTCTATGTTTAACCTTTTCTAAGTGATTTATCTCCATTTGCTACTCTGTTATCCTCTGCATTTTGCATTTGTGTCAGTGAAAATCAAGTTTTTTCCTACATTTAACTGACTGATTTTGAAGTTTTCCATAAAAAGGTCCCAGTGCACTTACATTTGGAGAAAATCTAATTTTAACTATAAGATAATTTACATTTTACATTTACATTTATGCATTTGGCAGACGCTTTTTTTTTTCCAAAGCGACTTACAGGGGAAAACCAATCAAATCAATCAATCAAATTTTATTTATATAGTGCCAGATCACAACAAAATTTATCTCATGACACTTTATACTTTATAATGTAAAGTTATTTTTACTCTATTTGGCAGCCCTTTATCGATTACTTTAACCCTTTCATGGACAGTGGTCACTATGGTGCACAGTTATTCTACAGTTGGGTCAAGTCACGCGCCTGTTGACTTTGAATCAAAGAATTAGAATTGAGATAATGATTTCAAACTTTTTGCGGTTCAATAGTATAACATCTTAAGTTTCTAAATCCATTAAAATTTTTGCCAAAAAAGGATTTTCAAGAAAATTACAGAACTTTTTCTACAAACTAAATTTAGTCCCTCGGAAAGTTCTCTAAGAATGAATAATAACATAACTTATCACTGCTATAATTTGAAATCTCAATCATATATTTCTGTTTTCAATATAGTTTTATGACCTTTTACACACCCTTTTATCATTATAAAAATCATTTTGTCTGAAAAATTGGTGTGAATTGCTTTTTTAAGCATTTTAATATCAGATGGTGCCGGTTATGTAGGGAATTTCACTTTTCTCAAAAAACATGTTTTTTTTTTAAAAATTACTCATTAATCAAATGAGCTAAACCAATGAAAATTTCTGAAAGAAAGCATTTAACCCTCTGCTTAAGCATGGTTTCATTGGAATTTGAAATTATTTTGCCACTAATCTAAAAAAAAGATTTATTTATTTTCCCTACATAACTAAAAATAGGTCTCGACATGAAATAGCTAGCTTCTCTTGTATATTCATGGGTTTGGTTGTTTTAGTAGCATATCAGCCAACACAGTGGATGCTTACGCACCATGCCATACACTGCAGTTCATACTATTACTGTAACTTTGCTGTTCTTGATAAACCTGATCTGCACTAACATGTTTAAGTATTTTTATATATTTTTTGTATTATCTCCATGAAGTGAGTAATAGCTAGTATTAGAGTATGACCCCTAAGGGTTAAAATGAGAGAAAACATCAGATTAGCTTCAATAACATTATTTTTATTTCATAGATTTCACACAGTATGTCAGTTTTTGATACTGCGTTTTAAATACCTGTTTCATTGCTTTCAAAATTAAACACATGGTGGACATTTTTGTAACTCTATGAAAAATAGGTTTGTTAAAAAATAAATTCAATCGCATTGTTTTTTTGTTCAGGCCTAAAGAGGAATAAAAACACTCAGGAAAAAAAATGTGACTAAGGTTCTCATAATTTGTGCATGAAAGGGTTAATATTATTAAGTAAGTAGGGGCAGACCTCCCCCCACCCCTTTTTTATTGTTTATATTTGTATTTAGTTATATTTTTGTATGTGAGTGCAGGTGCAGTGTTCTTGTTCCGACATTGCATGTATTGGATACTGTATATGACTTTTTTAATATTGTCATCATTGTTCTTATTTCAATAAAAAGATTTTTTTTTTTTTATAAAAAAGGTCACAGTGAACAAAAAAATGTAACAATGAGGAAACAATGCTAAAGATGCAACAAAAATGTAAAAGGTGTAAAACAAATTTATGAAAGTCACGAAAAAGAAATAAAAAGACAAAAATGATGTAAAAGACACAATAAGATGAAAACTGGTATTAAAGATATGTAATAAAAGCAGTAAAAAGATGCAGAAAAAAAGGTCACAGTAAATTCAAAGAATATTTTATCACAAAAGAGAAAACTCAAGAAAATTTGACATTTTTAGTGAAATATATCATTAACTGAACATAAAAAATGGACTACAACCACTGTCATTTTGTGTGCCTCATAGCATAATTGCTTAAGTCATATTTTTGACCAACTTGTGATCTCTACGAAACTTTACTCTCCTAATACTGCTTCATTTTATGCAGATATTACAATTTGGCCAAAAATATGACTTAGGCAATTAGAGGTGAATGATTTGTCACATGGGTTTGGTGGTGTTGAACCTTTATAGACCTGCAACTATTTTTGGAGAAACTTCCAGAATATCTTTTTTTTAATCTACATTTAACCTTTCCTACATGATTTATCTTCATTCATTATATTATCCTCTGCATTTTTGTCAATGAAAATCAAATATTTTCCTATATTAAATTTACTAACTTGATAAACCAGATTCAGAAGAAGATGAATTTACTAATGTTGTAGATTTCCATGAAAGGTCAGAGTAAATGCAAATGTTATTGTATTAGAACAGTTCAAACTGAGCAAAAAGTACATTTTTCAGTGGCATATAGGCTATCATTAACAGAACATAAAAAAGTGACTACAAATGCCATCATTTGTCATATGGGTCATAAGATCTTCAACTATTTTTGGAGCGACTTCCAAATGAATTTTCCTCTACATTTAAGATTTCCTAAGTGATTTATTATATTATCCTCTCTATTTTTCAGTGGAAAAACAGGTATTTTCCATAGATTTCATTTACTGATGTACTCATGTAGGTGGTGAAGTAAACCAAAGTTTCTTTTTTTCAACACAGAGAAAATTGAAGAAGCGATAAAGACATAACACATTTTATTAACTGAACATGAAAAGTGACTACAGCCACTGTCATTTGTCAAATTACATGGATTTTATTGGTGAATCAATGCTGTAGAAAATGGCGGTGTTTTCATGTTCACTTTGGAGCCTCTGAGCACCCAAATGTGTCGTATCTGATGATAATGAAGAGCTGAGAAACTGCATTTTACCTGAATTATTTCAGTCATAATCATGTCATATTGCATATTCATGTCGCTGATCAATACATAGTCTTGAATTTTGCGACTGCACTATAATAACTTTGTTCATTAACTAGTTAGTTTCAGTTGAAGTGTTTGGTCACTGGAAGCCGCTTAAGTCTCAGAGGGTCAAACAGATGTACTGTGGCTGTATTTGTAGCAAAAACAAAACTGAGTTTCATGTAATATAAATAGTGTAAGAGACTGTTTAGTAAATTCTGTATGTTCTGCATGTACCTACAGAATATACCAGAGGTTGATGATATAATAATAGCGAGACAACTTCCACCAAATATTTGGACACTAAAAACACACCATGCATGTAGGAAAAACATTGCAAGTGCAGTTACAGTGGGTGAAAATGTATAAATGTAAAATGTGTTGAATGAGGACACTGGATTGTACTGTTTTATGTGTGTTATGTTGTTTTATGTTTATGACTAAAGATGGAAATTAGCCTGGGCCATAACCTTGTGTATTCACATGCAGTGTGTTTATTCATATGCACTGTCTCTTTGAAAAAAAAAAAAACCTTCAAATTTAAAATGCAAACTTCAAAAATGTGTAGATGTGTTAAAAAGGAATTATGGTCATCAAGGACAGGACTGGATCAAATAAAATTCATTATTGATTATCTGTGACTGCCTGTTTGCTGTTTTGTGCACATATTATGCATGCTCTAAGTCAAATACATCTGAATTACTCAACGTTAAAGTCAAAGTCATTAATGAATAGGGGAATGAATATCAAACTAACTATAAAAATAGCTATGTAAGAGCAATTTTCAACTTTTGAGCTGTTATTTTCCCTCAAAGTCAGTTATTCCACTTTGGGAGGCTAATATTAGCCATTAACCACTATTGGTGGTTACTTCAGTCCATAACTGCACTACAGATGCAGATTAATTGATTTGTCTTTATTGAATACAGACAAGGAGAAATACAGAGACCAAGCTGCTTGTATTTTCACACCAGGAGTGGAATAAAACACCCAACAGTAATGTGAAAAACTGGTGGGAAACACGCCAACAGGCAACATGAAAATAGATTGTGAATTAATTTTCCTCATTAAAATGGTTGAAAAGTATTTAGTTGAAGAGTTAATAAATGTTGAACTCACTAATGTGAAATTCAGAGGAGAGGCTTCAATAGGAAAAAGACTTATCAAGACAAAAATTATGTAAATGCAAGAGGAATGTAATGAATTAAATTAATTAAAATATGTAAAAGATGCAACAAGACAAAAATGTTGTGGAAGGCAAAAAGCACATAAAAGATGCAAAATGAATAATAAAACGTAAAAGATTCAACAACATTAAAATGATGTAAAATATGCGACAGGACAAAAAAATTTGCAAATTCAGGTTATTGAAACATTAACATAAAGTGAGACTTTCAGAGACTAATTTAAAGGAGCCGTCTGTAGGATTGTGGCCAAAACTAGTGCTGCAAAATACAAAAATCACATTCAAAATACTGTAGACCATGGTATCCCCTCCCCTTCCCCCAGTCTAAGGGTTGCCAGATCCAGCATGAGCGTCTACTACAAGGAGCTATCATGCCAAGCGACGAGTTCTACACCAGTATTTATACCGGGCCCAGTCTCTTCACCTGGTCCTGGGCCCAGTCCCAGCTCTCAGTGGCTCTTATCGGGTGGTGAGACCATGGGCATGGGCCACAGGAGATTCGGCGTCAGTCTTCAAATTCTTCTCCGCTTTCAGTCGTCTCCATCTTTCAAAAGCATCCCTTATATATATCCTTGTTTTGTTTCTCACTTTGTCACGACGTATTTGGGAATAATAAGAGGTCTTTTAGGTTTAGTAACATCTGACATTTGAGATCAGAAATGTTCCAGTCGCAGCTCAGTGGGAACTGGCAACCTGGATGCCGAAACGCTACTGACTTTGGGATTTGGAGATAGGTGATGGGCGGAGCATCAGACCAAAACACAAAATGACAACATAAACATTACTCGTGGGCTGACACTTAGCTTTTCAAATGTGAATATTCTGGCTGGACTTCTACTGTCAGCCATATCGGTATTTGAAATGAACATGATTCATTAATGTCTGGTGACATTCAGGACCATTTTATGATTACTTGGAACATAATTCTTACATACAGCTCTTTTAACATTGGAGGAAAAAAAAATCTATCATATCTATCATAATTCATGATGCATTTTTGTAAGTTTCATGAGAAGAAACCAGATTTTTCTCAAGCTGAAATGTCTAGGAATCACTGCCTTAATGCAATTGACTGTCCTCATGATTCTCTATCTGCATTGACTGTATATGAGTGGTTTTAAGGATATGCCAAATAGACCATTTGTTGTAGAAAATCTTGGTGTGACAAACTGGTTTCAGGCCACTTTGTAAAGAGGGCTGGAGGTAATGACCCATGACGGCTACAACCTGCAATACTAGGTTTCAATTTCAAGTCTTTACTAATGCAACTTTCTCTCCTAAGACGGAGGATTTATTAAATGTTAATCAGCTACAGACGTCATAGGGTCCACAGTTGTGTCAAACTCATTTTAGTTCAGGGGCCACATTCAGACCAATATGATCTGAAGTGGGCCAGACCAGTAAAAGAAGAACAGTGAAAAAAAGTACAATTACATTATTAACCCATAAAGACCCAAACATCTACCATCTACCAAAATATGATCTAAACTTTTTAATCCCTGTTGGTCCACTAATCCTATCAATATATGCAAATTGGTGTAAAATAGTTTGTCATCTTTTCATGATCATCAGATATGACCCATTTGGACGTTCAGAGGCTCCGTAGTGAACGCGGAAACACCGTCATCTTCTACAGTATTGATTCACCAGTAAAACCAATGGAGTTGGATCAATGACAGCGGATGGACACACAGGGTTTATGTTCAGTTAATGATAGATTTTACTGAAAAAGTCATTTTTTCTTCAGTTTTTGTCATGCCTGCCACCAGACCTTAGTCTGGTTTTGTCTGTCTTTTGTGTTTGTCTGTCATTTCCTGTTTTATTTTGTTAAGTTTCCCTTGTGTGTCATGTCTGGTGTCTTTGCTTCCTGTCCCTAATTGTGTCCACCTGTGTGATTACCTGACTCCGCCCTAATTTGTTCCACCTGTGTCTCATTGTCTTCCCTCCCTTTTGTGTATTTAAGCCCTGTGTTTCCCCTTGTTTGTTGCCAGTTTGTATTTTCCTTGTGAGATACTTACCAGCGTTTTGGACCCGGTTTGCCATCTCTGTTTTGCCTGTTGCCTTATCGCTGTCGGTTCCTCAGCCTCTTTCTGACCTCGTGTGTTCGACCTTATCGCCTGACTTTACGGTACGTGAGCTAGCCTGATCCGTATGTCCTGTTGCCTTTCCGTTTGCCTGCCCGTGTATGACCTGGTTCTGCCACTGACCTCCCTCTGCTTTTCCTTAGTCGGATTCCTGACGCGTTCTACCGATTCGGACTGTGGGTTTTCGTCTCCGGTCCGGTTCACTAACCCAAAGAAGAACCCGGGGCTCATTGTTCTCAAGATTTTGTTCATTATCAGTGAACTGTCAGTGAGCTTGGTATTTAATAAACACTGAACTTTTACATCTGTCTCTGGGTCGTGCATGTGGGTTCAGTCTTCGTACTCTGAGCATTACAGTTTTCTCTGTTTTTTGATATAATAATGATCCTCAACTTTACTCTTTACTTATGAACATTTACATGATTAGTAAATTAAATGTGGGAAAATACCAGATTTTCACTGACAAAAAAAAAACAAACACAAAATGCAGAAGATAATATCACAAAAAATGGTGATATATCACTTAAGGATGTTTAGATATAGAGAAAAAAATCATCTGGGAACTGCCACAAATGTTACACTGGGTCCTTAAGGATTAAAATGTTTATATCTACAAAGTTTCCTTAAAAATGTAAATGACATGAACAACTTGAAACGTCTTAAGAAAAATAGTTGCAATTGTCCTATGTTTCTCATTTAGACATGTACATTACAACTTACAGATCAGTGGATCTAAAATACACAAAACATAGTAATAGGTAGAATATCAGTCAAATTACATTCACTTCTCTTAAGACATTTCATGTTATTCATATTTATTCATATTTACATTTTTTGTGAAAGGGTAGTTTGTAAATATCAACATTTTCATGTAATTTAGCTTTTTTTGCACTAAAACAAAGAGAACCATTTGCAGTTGTCATTATTTATAGGTTATTATGATAGTATTTTACTGGTCTGACGCACTTTAGATCATATTGGTCTGAATGTGGAACCTGAACTAAAATGATTTTAACATCATCGATTATTAATATCTTCAGAGTAATTTTTGCATTTCACAAATTTATCCCAGGGGCTGGATCGGACCCTTTGACCCTGACCTTTATATTTCACACTTGGGCCATATAGGAGGTCAACCCAATTATACTTTGATTAGTTTTGTTATAAGCTAGTGTTTGCATTAGGGAAAAACTTGTCAAGAAAATGTTTAAATGCATTAAAGTGTTGTACAGACGGGGTCAACTGGGCCACTGCCGGTCGCTCCAGGTCTCTTTTTATGTTGAGTCATTCTCTTTATACTGAGACTGTAATTCATTAAATTCAGAATTTGTTGGCAGGAGATGCTAGAGGCTGCTTTAATCAGAACCACTCTCACTGAGACAAATGTCTACTTTCTGGCGCATTGTTGCAGCGATAGCATGTTTGTACAGGAATAGTCTTTGGTTGCAGTCATGACCACTGGACCCATGGGGGTTAAACACAAGGGAGAGTGAAAATGTTCTGTCTAAAAGCAGCAGATGGCTGAGTCGATGAAATACTATGTGATATTCGCATTGTAGTTCAGTTAGTTTTAACCCATAAAGACCCAAACAGCCACTGGCGACCAAAAACATCTTCTGATCTAAACTGTTTAATACCTGTTGATTCATTAATTCTATCAATACATGTAAATAATTAGTGTAAAATGCAGTTTATAATCTTTTCATGGTCATGTTCAGAGGCTCTGTAGTGAACGTGGAAACACCGTCATCTTCTACAACATTGATTCACCAATAAAACCCCTGGAGTTGGATCAATGACAGTGGATGGACACTGGGTTTTATGGTCGATGAATGAAATATTTTGCTTAAAAAGTGACTTTTTTCTTCAGTTTTCATTGCTTCTGATATAACAATCAACTTTAATCTGAGCTTTAATGAACATCTACACAATCCGTATATTAAACATAGAAAAATACCAGATTTTTACAGAAAAAATGCAAAATAAAGAGGATATTATCCCATAAAGACCCAAACAAGGACCACCAACCAAAACCATCTACTGATCTAAACTGTTTAATACCTGTGGATCCACTAATCTTACCAATCCATGTAAATAATTGGTGTAAAATATAGTTCGTCATCTTTTCATGGTCATCTGATATGACCCATTTGGACGTTCAGAGGCTCCAAAGTGAACATGGAAACACCGTCATCTTCTACAACATTGATTCACCAGTAAAACCCATGGAGTTGGATCAATGACAGTGGATGGATACACTTGGTTTATGTTCAGTTAATGATAGATTTTACTGAAAAAGTCACTTTTTCTTCATTTTCCTCCATTTTTGATATAACACTCAACTTTGATCTTAGCTTTTATGAACATCTCCCTGATCAGTGAATTAAATACAGGAAAATACATGATGTTTGCTGAAAAAACAGAAAATACAGAGGAAAATGTCAGAATAAATGTGTGATGAATTACTTATAAAAGGGTAAATAGACAGAAAAATTTATTTGGGATGTGCCATAAAAGTAGCACTGGGTCTTTCTGAGTTATGACAAATGGCGACAAATCACTTAAGAAAGGTTAAATATAGAGAAAAAATAATTTGGGAACTGCCACAAAAGCAGCACTGGGTCTTCATGGGTTCATGCTACACTGTCTACCCAACGTGTGCCAAAACAGTTACTTAAAGACATAAATTCAATCTATCATGACAACAAGAATCAATGCCAAAGTCGCCTACACATGACCTTGTTTTCTTCCTTTTATGTCTTTTTTTTTTTTTTTTTTGCATCACAATTTTGAAGCCGAGTCTGCGATGTGTGTATCATTATGAACAATCCCACTTTTGTTTCCCATTTTGTGAGACAGGCCTGATTAAAAATACCACCGAATTCTGCTACTGAAGCTGCTCATTGACTCAGCTGCTTGCCAAATGTACAATCTGTCTCCCTCTTCCATCACACACAATGAGGCTCACACACTTCACATGCACGCCTGCGACTGTCAGAAAGAGAGAGAGAGAGAGTTAGAGTGGAAGGGATGCACCGCAGCCCATTCTGTCAGTCCGGAAAATAGTGAACTGAGTAAACCCTCCTCCCTGTGCAGACACACACCTCAGTTACCCGGTGCCCTGCTTCAACACACAGCTGCTGCCAAGTGTCCCACATATTGACAGCAGAGTGTTTTCTGCCTGCAGCGCCGTCTAACTAGCATCAGACTCAGCTAGTCAAGCCTCTAATTAAACTCTTTATGTTCACGTTACTTTATCTAAGAATAGAAGAGTAGCCAAAGCCCCGAAGCTGTGAATCCCCAGCATAGAATAGAGCAGAGTAGAACCGAAAATATAGACTAGAATGTAAAATGTAAAGTAGCACCTAGTACACAGTACATCAGGTAAAACAGAGTGAAACTGTCATATATGTTACTTATAGAACATTATGTTAACATATAGGCTATGCATAAAAATTAAAATATATTAACTGCAGTGAAATTTTTCCATAAGTGTGTGTGAATAGCTAGTCATAGTCTAATAGAGTTTCCATATATGTTTTCACTTCATGTACATATGGTTCATATATTAAAATTCAATATATTTTTACATGTATAAAAGAAAAAAATTTGAAAGCAAAGGCACAACAGAATAGAATAGAATAGAATAGAATAGAATAGAATAGAATAGAATAGAATAGAATAGAATAGAATAAACTTCTTATTAAGTGGTAAGTGCATTAGTAGCATTTCTTCATGTCATGATGCTGTTGTCTTAGGCTATTTTATAGAAATAAAATAAAATAGTAGCTAGAACACAGAACATCAGCCTCCACATTATCATACACATCTACATTACACATGGTTCATATATTAATACCATAACTTAGAATAGAATAGAATAGAATAGAATAGAAGAGAAGAGAAGAGAAGAGAAGAGAAGAGAAGAGAAGAGAAGAGAAGAGAAGAGAAGAGAAGAGAAGAGAAGAGAAGAGAACAGATTAACTTCTTATTAAGTGTTCAGTGCATTAGTAGCCTTTCTTCATGTCATGACACTGTTGTCTTAGGCTATTTAATGTAAAATAGTAGCTACAGCACAGAACACTACACTACACATGGTTCAAATATTAGTATCATAAATTAGAATAGAATAGAATAGAATAGAATAGAATAGAATAGAATAGAATAGAATAGAATAGAATAACTTCTTATTGGGTGTTAAGTGCATTAATAGCCTTTCTTCATGTCATGTCTGTTGTCTTAGGCTATTTCATGTAAAATAGTTGCTAGAACACAGAACATCAGCCACCACATTATCATACAAATCATGATTCAAATATTAATATCATAAATTAGAATAGAATAGAATAGAATAGAATAGAAGAACTTCTTGTTTGGTGTTAAGTGCATTAGTAGCCTTTCTTCATGTCATGACACTGTTGTCTTAGGCTATTTAATGTAAAATAGTAGCTACAGCACAGAACACTACACTACACATGGTTCAAATATTAGTATCATAAATTAGAATAGAATAGAATAGAATAGAATAGAATAGAATAGAATAGAATAGAATAGAATAGAATAGAATAACTTCTTATTGGGTGTTAAGTGCATTAATAGCCTTTCTTCATGTCATGTCTGTTGTCTTAGGCTATTTCATGTAAAATAGTTGCTAGAACACAGAACATCAGCCACCACATTATCATACAAATCATGATTCAAATATTAATATCATAAATTAGAATAGAATAGAATAGAATAGAATAGAAGAACTTCTTGTTTGGTGTTAAGTGCATTAGTAGCCTTTCTTCATGTCATGACACTGTTGTCTTAGGCTATTTAATGTAAAATAGTAGCTACAACACAGAACATCAGCCTCTACATTATCATACACATCTACACTACACATGGTCCCAATATTAATATTATAAATTAGACTAGACTAGACTAGACTAGACTAGAATAGAATAGAATAGAATAGAATAGAATAGAGCTGCTCTAGGAAATTAAATGAATAGGACAGGAGATGGCCAATTAATACGTTAGATGAGATTACATCATTGAAATCGGCAGTATAGTAATAGATGATAACATGTCACGGTGTTTAAGCACATGACATCAAGGATAGATGAAAAGTGTAATGACGCTCATAATATAATATAATATAATATAATATAATATAATATAATATAATATAATATAATATAATATAATATAATGGTTGCAGTGATGTGGTCCAGTGGGTGCAGCGGTGTCCAGCCGTGCAGGCCGGCTCGGGGCTGCTGCTGCCGGCGTGTGTGTGACGGACAGCCCGCTGCTGTCACCGGGACCGTAAATCATCCGGATGACACTCACCTCGCCTCGCTCGATCCGCTCCACGATGCTGGCGAACTCCGTCATATCCTCTGAGTCCGACATGTCTCCAGATGGTGTCAGATCAACCCACGGATGACAGATAACACACAGTCAATGCGAAAAGGAAATGAAAATATGAAAGATAGGGGAGAAAAAAAAAACAAAAAAACCCACACAAACAGCAGCAGCTTAAAGCAACAGCATCAGGGTTTCAGAGGAAAGGTGGAAGAAAAAAGAAGAGATCCGAGCCGCTCCTCATCCTCTCCTCTATCCCTCCCTCTTATGTGGGGTCTACAGTACATGCGCCGGCTGCAACAAGCCAGTTTTATTTGGGTTGGCATCATGTTGGAGGAAAACCCCGCCCTCAGTACTGTACCATCTCTCTCCTTTTCTCTCCATCATCCCTCGGTGGTGATGTCTCTGCGCACAGAGCTCTTTGTATCCTCCACAACTATCATTTATCACCTGACAATGAGTGACCTCCTGTTTTAACCCCGACAGCCCCCACAGACCATCATAATAATCTGCATCTAAGGATTAAAGAGACTGAGCTGGGGGGGGGGGGGGGGGGGTCTTAAATCTGTTTACGCAGCGTCCGTCCGCGCAACTTGGGTATTTACGCATGGATGACCGCGCGCCCATGTGTGCGTTATGTCGCTTTAAATAGGCTGATTTCCACCCAGAATGTCAAATCGAAGCTCCAGCAGTTTTGGGGAGGGGATTTGAGGGGGGTATCAGCCGGAATGTGAGGCGACTGCAGCCAGATTAAGTTGATATTTCTTTTTTTTTTTTTTTTTCTGGAAATGCCACTTGTTCCGCGTCACCAGATGGCCTCACGGCTTCATGCAGACATATTCCACCCCATTGAGTAAGTGGACTTGGAACAAACAGGCAGGAGCAAACGGTCCATGACAAAAAACAATAATCATCGGTGTTTCCAAAAGCTCCTTTGGACTGACATGATCTGGCTTCAGTGGAGAAACATGGCTCCGCACAGGTGCAACATGGGATTTTGCGTCATTCCACATTTGGATGACAATTTAAACATCACAACTTGACATTTTTCATTCACAAATGTAAGTTCTGTAACATAAAGCCAAATATTATTCATTTTTTGAAAGATGTTGAACTTTATTTAAAGCTTTTAGGTAAATCTGGAAACAAAAAGATGATAAAAACCATCAGTATTTGTTCTGAGTTAGGCTCACTGTAAAAAATGACTGTAGAATTAACACCAAAAAGTTGTAAAATTGCAACATAAAAAAACTGTAAGTGACAATACAATGCAAATTTGTTTATTTGAAAAGATTTTTGTGTTAACAATTAAATCCAATATAGCTGTAGTTCTTACAGGAAGAGTATATTAACAAAACCAGATTTGTATGTAGAAATTATGTTTGTATTGTTTTTAGAAAATAAAACTGCAAATTGGGATACAATGCAATGACGTTTAAATTGCAAGACCATAATGTTGAAATAATCGCCTATTTGCATTTATATATATATATATATATATATAGATAGATAGATAGATAGATAGATAGATAGATAGATAGATAGATATGAAAAAATTATTTTTAAAAAGTCAACATTTAACAGTGTAACATTTTAAATTTGTAAATTAATGGGTTGGTAGAGTTGGTAGAGCGGCTCATCCAATAACCAAAGGGTTGGTGGTTCGAATCCTGGCTCTGACTGTCCATATGTCCAAGTGTCCATTGGCAGACACTGAAGCCTAAACTGCTCCCTGGTGGTTTTGGAAAGTGCTTTGGACACCATGAAGGTGTAGAAAATGTGCTAAATAAGTGAAGTCCATTCACCATTTAAATCTACATGTTTATAATGTTAAATCTACATGTTACTCCATAAATATGTTTACAGTTGGATGTGTTTTTTACAGTATTTTTCTGGAAACCACAGCTTCCCGTTTTTTTTCTGTAAAAACAACAGGATTTTTTTTTTTTTTTTTTTTTTTTTTTTTTACAGTGCATTGTATTATAATAACTGTATAATCCTTCCACCTGGCAAACTTGGTTTTTTTTCTTGTTGTATATATTGATTGTATACTTTTCCTTCTTGAATAAAGATTTAGTGAAAGAAAAAAAAAAATCAAAACTTTTGTAAAAATCGACCCTTTATTTTAGAATTTTCTGTCATGCATTTAAGAAAACCAAGAAATAAACCATGAAGTAATTTGGTTCGTCCAGCTCAAGCATCAAAGGTACATTTTCATGACTTTTTGTTGTTGTTGTACAACCTTGTTATGAATACTCAGGAACTTGAAAAAGTATATTTAACCCTTTATAGGGCACTCATAGAAATACTCTATAATTCAGAATGCCAGACTTAGTGTGTTATTGGAGGTTATAAAAAGACTTTATTACGTTTGTTAAAGCGATAAAAAATTTTATTGTTATGTAGAAAATCAAAGTCAGTGAAGTTACCATATATGGTTCCTTACCCGTAAGTGGCAAAAAAAATACAAGAAGTAAATACAAAAAAAAAAACACATATAGGTGAAAAGAACATGTATTTTAGAACATTAGAACATCACTTTTAGAACATTAAACCAACATAAGTGCTGATCCAGACCCCTGTCCACATCCACATTATCCCATTGAACATCATTCTTTACATTAGAACCATTTCTTCATGGTACCTAAAAAAGCGCGGGGGGGCGGGGGGGAATGCCATTTTAAGGGGTGCTTCAGATCTATTTGGTATTCTATTTGGAACACAGTTTTCCACAATTATGTTTACATTTTACCTGAGGACAAGTATAATTTACAAAACAAGTGCATATGTTAGTGTTTGTATGTACATGCATTATCTGAAATGTTATGGTTGGGATAAAAAATGTCCTCCAAATCTAGAATGTACCTGTTTACGATGAGAATTGCTGTATAGTGGGTTGAGGGTTAATACTTTAAAGGCACTGTTATGTATGTTTGTAATACAAAGCAGCCAAGTCCAAAAAGACATCAGAGTGTCACCTCAGGATGCTCCTGTTTCATGTCATACTTTTCCGACTGGATCATCAAAGGCTACGTTCAGACTGCAGGCAAATGTGGCCCAAATCTGACTTTTTTACCCATATGTGACCTGTATCCGATCTGTTAAAGACAGTTTGAACGGCAGAAATTAGATTTTTTTCAAATCTGACCCAGGCCACTTTCATATGTGGTCCTAAATCCGATACGTATCCGATATTTTGCAATGCGACCTCAGTTTGAACGGCCAGGTCGCAATTATCTGACCTTTACTTCGTTGAAATGTGACGAATGTCATAATTCTGCGTCCCAGGAGGAGAAACAGCAGAAAAAACATACTTACTCCTGTAAACACAGTGCGGGCCTACGTGGTCACGTATCACGTCAGGACCTTTTTTGTGCATGTGGGTCACTTTAGGGTCACATTCAGTTCATAGTCAAAACTGACAGAAGTCGCATTTAATGTGCAATATGAACGAGCACACAAAAAAATCGGATTTCACAAAAAAATCTGAATTATGCATTAAGACCTGCTGTCTGAACGTAGCCTAAATTACTCAGGCTTGGATTTTGCCAACAAACCATCACATCCTTAGGCTCCTTGTCACGACCTAGCTCTCCAAAACTTATTCATTATGGATTAAACCTGAACTTACACCTTTGCAAGTTCAATGTGAGCCATTTCTAAGACTCTAGGTCAGAGTCTAAACCTCATTTGAACATTGCTGTATTACAAAGTGGCATCAGTTTGGCTCAGTCAGACCATCAGTGGACATATCCGGCCTCTCATGGTTATTTCATTGGGAAATTATGAGCCCGGTGCTCGTGCGTAATGTGGAACTAACACTTGACTGTGCCATAAAAACCCACATAACTGCGCCACAGGGCTCTTCACTTCACTGAATAATCAATACAGCACATTGATTAATCTCTTTTACCAAGTAGAATTGATTTAAGTTAAATAACTACAGAGAACGTAACTGTTTTCTAAACACTAGCTCACTGAAGGCCCTGTGGATCAGTCACATCACATGCTGTCAACACTGTATTTGTATAGTTCTGTGGTAGCAACAGCTTTGGTCATGAAACAAACAAAACAACAGGGTATGGAAACATTAACTCCACTGTCCTCTGGATATGTTTATCCTTATGATCTGTGTGTCAGTGTTTTTCTGCCAAACACTGATTACATCCAGATTTGAACTTCAAGGGGTTTAACCCATAAAGACCCAAACATCCACCGTCGACCAAAACCATTTACTGATCTAAACTGTTTAATATCTATTGATCCATTAATCTGGTAAATAATTGGCGTAAAATACAGTTTTTCATCTTTTCATGGTCATCAGATATGACCTATTTGGACGTTCAGAGGCTTCGTAGTGAATGTGGAAACACCGTCATCTTCTACAACACAGGTGTCAAACATGCGGCACGGGGGCCAAATCCGGCCCGCCAAAGGGTCCAGTCCGGCCCTTGGGATGAATTTGTGAAATGCAAAAATTACGCTAAGGTATTAACAATCATTTCATTTCAGGTTGCACATTCAGACCAATTCAATCTCAAGTGGGTCAGGCCAGTAAAATACGATCATAATAACATATAAATAATGACAACTCCAAACTTTTCTCTTTGTAAATGTAAATATTTTCATGTATTTACACTAAAAACAAAGTTTATTTTTGCAAAAAATGTGAACAACCTGAAATGTCTTAAGAGAAGTACAATTTTAACAAGATTCTGCCTGTTATTAAATGTTTTGTGTATTTGTAGATCCACTATGATCTGTAAGTTATAATGTACATGTGTAAATGATAAACTGAAGCAGAATATTGTTAAACTTACATTTATTGTTTCAGTTTGTTCATGTTAGTCACATTGTTTGAAAGGATAGTTTGTAAATGTAAACCTTCTCATAATGTAAATTTACTTTTTTTTGTTCTAAAACATAGAGAAAAGTTTGGAGTTAACATTATTTATATATTATTATGTTATTATTTTACTAGTTCGGCCCACTTCAGATCATTTTTAGCTGAATCTGGCCCCTGAACTAAAATGAGTTTGACACCCCTGCTCTACAACATTGATTCACCAGTAAAACCTATGGAGCTGGATCAATGACAATGAATGGACACACTGGGTTTATGTTAGTTATTGATATATTTTGTTGAAAAAGTCACTCTTGCTTCAATTTTCTCTGTTTCTGATATAATAAAACACAACTTTCACGCTTTCATGCATGAATTATGAGAACCTTAATCAAGATTTTTTTTCCTGAGTGTTTTTATTCCTCTTTAGGCATGAAAAAAAACAATGTGATTGAATTTTTTTTTTTTTTTTTAAATCAACCTGTTTTTCATGGAGTTACAAAAATGTCCACTCAGCTACACCATGAATTTTATTCTTGAAGCAAAGAAACATTATTTAAAACCCAATATCATAAAGTGATATGAAAACAGTGTAATGAAACCATGTTTAATGCAGCTAATCTGATGTTTTCTCACATTTTAACATATTCTAATACTAGTTATTACTCACTTCATGGAGATAATATGCAAAAAAAAAAATATTAACAATCGATTTCCACTCAAGAACCAATCAAGAACAGCAAAGTTACAATAATGGTATGAATCGCAGTTTATGAGATGATGCATAAGTGTCCACTGTGTTGGTTGATATGGAACTAAAACAACAAAACCTATGAATATACAAGAGAACAGCTGTAGAGTAACTGTCCACTGTAGTGACCACTATGCATGAAAGGGTTAATCTGAGCTTTCATGAACATCTACATGATCAGAAAATTAAATATCGGAAAATATACGATTTACACTGAAAAAACACAAAATACAGAGGATAATATTATAATAAATCAACTAAGATAGAAAAATTCATTTGTAAACTGCCACAGAAGAAGCACTGGGTCTTTATGGGTTAAGAAATCACATCTGTCCCACTTCAGCCCCTCCTTCTTTGCAGGGTTTAAGGTGACACGTCTGACTGAGGTCTGGTTTCCACATGGGTATAACTTGAACTGGGGAGTATCACCACACCCATAGAGTGTCTGTCAACGGATCATCTGCTGATCATTTTGATGCAGACTGGGCTACACTCATAAGGGCAGTAAACATATTATACCATCTTTTTCTCTAATATTTTATTTTCATTTCATGCACATTCAGATGGAGTGTGTTTCTAGGCCACTTTAGTCTGATTCATATTACATTTTCAGCGCCAACAGTGGAGTCTGTGACTGTGCTTTGCAGCTCCCAGGTGGGACTTGGATGTGTTTCTGATGGAGCGCCTCCCCTTCCCCCAAAGCTATTAATTATGTCTTAGTCACTGACCTCAGAAAGCACAGTTTCACCAGAGCCAGGCTCATATAAGGGTCAAATTAGGAAAAAACGCTGACTAGTTTTCATCTTTGAAGGTAAAATATAGAATAGGTCATTGCAGTCACAAAGCCACATAAAAATATAACACATGATGTCATTTCTTACAGAAAATACTGCTGATGTGTCTCCATTCATGGTAAGAAAAAAATAACCCAATATGTAGGGCAATAAAAGCTTCTGTCTAACCCAGACATGACTCAATTCAACTGAAGTTTTGCTCATAATAAACATAACTGCATTTACTTAGATTACTGAACCAATTCTTTCTCCAGTTGTAAACGATTTAAGAGAAAAAAAAACTTTCACAAGATTTTGGTGTCACATTCATGCTTGATTTTCATTTCTCCCAGAACCATTTCTAAAACAACCAAACTTTATACGCCGAACAGCCATAATGTTATAACCACTGACAGGAGAAGTGCTGCTAACATTAATTACAGGGTGGGGAAGCAAAATTTACAATGAACATTTAGTTGTTTTTTCTCAGCAGGCACTACGTCAACTGTTTTGAAACCAAACATATATTGATGTCATAATCATACCTAACACTATTATCCATACCTTTTCACAAACTTTTGCCCATATGAGTAATCAGGAAAGCAAACGTCAAAGAGTGTATGATTTGCTGAATGCACTCGTCACACCAAAGGAGATTTCACAAATAGTTGGAGTGTCCATAAAGACTGTTTATAATGGAAAGAAGAGAATGATTATGAACAAAACTATTACGAGAAAGTCTGGAAGATACTATTAAAGAAGAATGGGAGAAGTTATCACCCGAATATTTGAGGAACACTTGCGCAAGTTTCAGGAAGCGTGTGAAGGCAGTTATTGAGAAAGAAGGAGGACACATAGAATAAAAACATTTTCTATTATGTAAATTTTCTTGTGGCAAATAAATTCTCATGACTTTCAATAAACTAATTGGTCATACACTGTCTTTCAATCCCTGCCTCAAAATATTGTAAATTTTGCTTCCCCATCCTGTATTTCATTGCAATAGTATTTTTCATTGGGCTGGATATATTAGGCAGAGTGTGAACATTTAGTCCTCGAAGCTGATCTGTTGGAAACAGTAAAATGAGCAACAGAAGGAACTGGGTGACTTTGACAAGGGCCTAATTGTAACGGTGACGACTGAGTCAGAGCATCTCCACAACTACAGGTTTTGTTGGGTGTTCCTGGACTGCAGTGGGTAGTACCGACCAAAAATGGACAAAGGAAGGACATCCATGTAGGTCCACCTCTCTACTTCCTGTAACATCTTGGTTCAGATACCACAGCACACCTTCAGGCCACAGGTCAGAGCTGCTTTTAGTGGGAAAAAACCAGGGACCTACACAACATTAGACAGGTGGTAATAGTGTTATGATCCAATAGATGCTGGTTTGGTTGAGATCCAGTTGTTGTTTAGACCAGTTTGGATACTTAACACTTTACACTAGGAATCAACAGGATCTGCAGATGCTCTGACTGTCACAATTTCTCTCTTGTCCAAGTTGCTCAGATCCATACTTGTGCTCCTTTTGTTGTTTCAAACACATCAACTTCAAGGTCTACATCTCATGTCAAAATCGGCCCGCCAAAGGGTCCAATCCGGCCTGTGGGATGAATTTGTGAAATACAAATATTATACTGACAATATTAGCAATCAAGGATGTTAAAATCATTCTAGGTCAATTCAATCTAAGGTGGGTCAGACCAGTAGAATACCATCATAATAACCGATTTGTTTTAGTGTAAAAAAAAAAAAAAAATACACAAAAATTTATACATTTACAGACTAGCCTTTTACAAAAATGTGAACCTAAAATGTCTTAAGAGAAGTGTGTAGAATGATACCAATTTTCTGCCTGTTACTGAATGTTTTGTGTATTTGAAGATCCACTGTGATCTGTAAGTTGTGATAAAAATGATAAACTAAGGTGTAATATTGTTAAAATTGCACTTATTTTTCAGGTTGTTCATATTATGTTCAAGTACAGTTCGTAGATGTGAACATTTTCATTATGGAATTTTATTTAATTTTCACTCAAAACATAGAGACAACTTTGGAGTTGATATTATTTCTAAGTTCTTATCCTATTATTTATATTATTTTACTGGTACGGCCCACTTTATATCATATTAGGCTGTATGTGGCCCCTAAACTAAAATGAGTTTGACACCCCCGGTCTACATGTTGACCTGCTGCCAAATGTATTCCACCCACTGACAGGTCCCACTGGAATAAGATCATCAAAGTGAATACCACTTTTCCTGTCAGTTGTGTTATGACAGATCAGTGTATGAAACATACACAATTCACATAAAAACTCACAAAAAAATGAACCATAATAAAAGTTAGTAGGTGCTTTTATTTACCATAAATACAGTATGTACTGCCAAAGCCAGTATCCATATCACCGTCTTCAAATCCAACGGTGACGTAGACTTAAACACCACATATGAACATCTGCATATCCGTTTCTTCTACCTGCCTCAGTGATTTAGCTGTAAACATTTTTTTTTTCCCATCTTGAGCACTTTCACAATTGTAGTCACATATTTATAGACATTTACATATTTATCTACACTCAATATTTCTACAAAGCATAGAAAAAATAAATTCCATTACATTTATAGTTACAATATTACAGTATGTATATTAGTTGATGACAGAGCGAGGGTTTGACCCCTTGAGGCACAAAACCTCGGCCCCCTTTTTACATGCTGTGGGACTGAGAACCGTGACTGCAGTGTGATATGGCAGAAAGGAGACGCAGTACAACAGCAATGACAACTGCTGACATGCAGCCTTCATCTGCTGTAAGAGGCAGGTCTACCCATCCCATATTTCATGCTTTTTAAGAGTCGAGTAAGCATTTATGGGTTCTGTCTCCATGAATTACTTGCTTCCTTGTGGAAATTCATCGATCGGTCATGACACGACAGAGCCCGATTCTATTAAAATGAATTCTACCAGGCAGCTTAGGTCTGATTTAATAAGTGGGCTTGCTAAAGCAGGGTGGTGGGGGTGGAGGGGGTTTACAGAAGAAATGCAGATTTGGAAAACACCATCCCTCTATTAGAAGGCCTTAAAATAAACCTAAACTAGCAGAGCCCAATTTTAGCTGTAGATGCAATCAGAAGACATATATAACAAATAAATGTGCAGTGACCCAAAATAATGCTAATCTATGTGAGGCACATGTTAAGTTTGAGGGAGTGGTTTTGCTGCTTGACATGGTGGGAAGCTCTAAGATGTACATGTCACTTCTGAAGATGCATGAGAGACAAACTAACTCAATTCCAATTGATCAGGCTCCACAGTGCAGCAGCAGCAGTTCTTTTCCTGCAGTGTCTTAGACCCAAAACCACTCGTATTTAACGCAAGTCAAACAAAATACACATAGAAATGAGGGACAAATTAAAGGAAAACATAAAGTGTCTTAGTATGGGGTTGACCCAACATGAGGCTGAACACCACCCCCTCAATTGAGGGTTATCACAGTCTAATAGGTGCACAAAGCTGGGCTGAGATCTGGTGACTGAAAGGCCACAGAGTTTTCACTCCATTTTCATACTCATCAGACCATTCAGTGGGTCATGCTTTATGGATGGGGGCATTGTTATCCTGGAGGAGACCACTCCCATCAGGATTTTCCTTAAATTTATCACCCATCTGTATTTTACAACAGGCTTTGTGCTCCCACTTAAAATAATAAAAATAATACTTACAATTTCCCTAATGTAAAATTACTATGAACAATTTATGAGGATACAAAAGGAAAAGGTGCGATAGTGGTAATAGACACAATTTGATGGAAGAGTAGAGAAAGGAAATCACTAGAGCAAACATTAATGTCTCAGGCAAAAAAAGTGATAGAAAATACAGATATACAAGCGGCATTTGGCAAAAAAAACCCACAACAAAAACAAATGTTCTTGCACCAAAACAGGGTTAAAAACACTGGGGGAGATTGCAGCCACCGTCAGTTTACTTTGAATAATAGATGCCTTTTATGTTTTATTTATTCACCTCTCCTATCCTGTGTCGGCCTGGTCTGGTTTCTAATTCTGAAAAGGAGGACAGCTTGGCGGGAACGGAGGCAAGACCAGGTACGGCTTCATTTTAAGGTGGCAGAAAGAAAATTGGAAGGCAGCAGTATTTTCACACCCTGGCGATTCCATGGCCACACATGCGCAGTGTGAACGAGACGGCAGACTCCTGCAGGTCACATGTTGCAGGCTGTTCCTTGTATTTCCCACCTGCTGTGATATTGTCTCATCCTCGCTCAGTGAGCAGGTGTCTGAATATGAAAGGGTGTGGCTTCGATGGGAGCGAATCCATGAAACTGTAAATGGTGATAGCCGGGCATCCGGGAAAGACAAAGCAAAGAAAGCAGGCAGCGTTTAATTAAAAACTCAAGTGAATCCATTTAGAAATGAAAACTATCACTTCTAGCTGCTGGAAAGAGGCTTTTAGCGCCTGTGAGCTCCGTGTAGATGCTCCTGGAGGGTCAGACGGTCGGGTTACAAAGACTGTTCGAGTCAAGTCTTGTGTAAAATGAACATTTCAGAGAATAACCAGGACAAACGATTCTGTCATTTGACTCTCAGTGGCGGCTTCTGCTCGTGTGCATTGTTCTTTGTTTTCGCCCTGCCTCCTTTGTGTTCCGAAAATAACACATCGATACCATCTGCTGTTGAAAAAGGAATGTGTTTCATCAGTTATGATGCCACAGTCTCCTCTGTCTTCTATTGATTTGGGGCTGGCCAGTGCCCTGTGTTCTCTCCTTAAGTAGCTCAGTTGTTGCTTCTCTCAGCCTTAGGACAATTATAGAGAATAAATAATATTTTCTGTGACTTGCAGAGATAAGGGCTCGTTTTTAATCCGTTTTGACTTCCTCCATAGATGTGCCCCTTAAGGTGGTTGTTGGCTCTGTGTGAATTTTACCTCAGCTTGTGGTTTTCATCTCTTTAAATCACTAAACAAAGCCTGCAGTGGTGAAGCTGGAGGAGGCTGAAGTGAGAGACTCAGGAGAGTAAAATTGCCAGGCTGCTCTCACCTTTGGGACTAGAGAGCTCAAGGCTTTGAAGAAGTTCAACAGCAGTGCAGGGATTGAAATATTAGAAAGGTAGACAGGCTGAAAAATATCAGACATATGGAGCACAGTGCCGTCTAGAGTGATTCTTCTAAAGACCATGGGGTACTGATCTTCAAAAGCATGAATATTTTTCCAATAGATATATAAATATTTGTATTGGTGAACCAAAATGAAAATCAATTTGCTAATTTATTTACTTTTTCTAAAAAAAAAAAAAAAAAAAAGGCATATCATTATTCAGCAATGGCAAAAGTACAGCTTCTAGATTGGCAAAAAAAAAAAAAAAAAAATTAGAGCACTCAAAAACCTCCAGCTACTGAAGCCAGGAGTTAATCCAAAACCATTCCCTTCACTTTGATGTTCTCTAAGCCCACCTTGGGGTCCTCCCTTCAGAGAGTGAGTTACGCTGTTTTGGAGGATGCTGCCTTCTGTCCACGTGAAGTGAGTCAGTGTTGTTCATCCTTGGCTAGGAGAGTTTACAGCAGAGTATGTTGTAGATTATGATGAGGCTAAAAAGCAGCAGTAGGAGCAGCTCCGAAAATGTCATTGTTTAATGAAAATGTTGCAAAATTGAGTCGAGTGGAATTTGTTCAAGTCTCCAGTGACTCAAATTTGACTTTCTGGCACATTATTTCATTTTGTCAAACCCCAACGCAAAATTATTTACTATTGTTTACTAGTAAAAGGCAGCAAAACAAGTGTGGCTTATATTATTTAACTCTAAGTCCTTTTCGATGGACTTCACTGGAGGCTTAAAACCTTCCTGATCCTGAAATGAGGAGGCCTCTTGAATGAGCCATCAAATGTCTTCAACACAGCGATTCCAGTTAACCTTTGACTGACTACAGGAAGACGTTCCCGGTTACTGAACCAGAGCTGTAGGTCCTCCTGCTGTCAGTGCTGTCTGAGGCAGCTGCCACTGCTGTCCCTCCATGTCTGCTGCAGCTGCTGGAGGTGCTGAAAGGCTCTCTGGGTGATGTTAAGAGCTGGGTGGACCTTCCTCAGACTGGGCTCGCCGATCAGAGACAGGCCACAGAGACCTAAGTAGGCATGAAGAGGGTCTGGCAGACATATAGGGAGGGCGAGGAGGGGGGCATTGTGAGAGAAAAGAAAGTGAAACAAAGAAAAACTAGGTCACGGATGGTCACAAGTATCACAGCAAAGCATGCACATGACAGGTCTGTAGAGTTCAGTAGAGCATCCCAACGGTCACCTCACTATTAAAAACTGAACTAATTAAATAATAACCTGTTTTCAAATAGAAAATAAGATGATTTTTGTTGTACTGCCCCTTTAAGAACATAAATAATGCACCTTGGTTAGCCTCATGGCTACTCTTCTCCCATGGGACCAGAGTGAAAGCTGCTAAGGCTACTAAATGGAAGAGTTATTGAATTATAATGAAATGACAGATGATTGAACACAAGCATCAGCATGAATCAAAGCACCATCAGCTATATCCATCTGGATTCAAGGCCTCAAAGTCAAGGTTGCCGAGAAGAACTGTTTGGATATGTCAATTACAGGGCTGTAACTAGTGATCAATCAACAAATCTGTAATTTTGGATTATAATGTGAACATTTGGGCCTTTAAACCCACATCTCAGAGATCTATTGTTGGAAAAACCCTGCTCTGTTGTCCATTTGTTTTGTTCCATTATGGTAGCGTCCTATCTTCTCACTCCGGCTCCTGAATAGCAGTGACTATACATAACAACAGTGTTCAAGTCCAATGCTATCTGTACCCACACTCCACTGCAGTCCCTTTTCATGTCCTAAAGCTGTCCTTTGTTTCGTAATATTTACAATCTTTTGTCAGTAGAGCATCTGTTTTCCTTCATTGTGTCTTCCACCCTATCTTCCCTGCCTTGTTCCTGTAACGTGAGGAGCTCGATCTCCTGTGTCCTCGGGCTACCTATGAACAAATGCCTCATCAATTACACATACAAGGGCGAGCAAGAAGAACACATAGAACACATGCGCACACAAGCATGTGCGCCATTGAAGTTTAGGGTTACAAGAGCTTTTCCATTGATCTCAAGTAAAACTGGCAACCACAACTCCACCCTGACCTCCCTGCACCTGTGGAGGGCAGGGTAGAAACTAGTCCACAGAAAGAGGGCGAAACACTGAAACGGCATAATTCTGCCATCAATTATCCTAGAGGTGACAACTTTGAGGCTGTTGAAAATATCTCCACCACACGGTCATTAAATATGCCATTAAGTCCCACTCACCCATGTTGCCCTACAGCAGAATTAAATAGTTACTGTAACATTCATCTACAGCCATGGTTTACAGACTATTTGAGCCCAAGGCATACGTGACTTCACTCATTATCACACAGCCAGGGTTTGCTGTTTTTACAGGGATTTTTAGTGTCTGAAATTCCATTTTTGGGTCAGTGGCCAAGCTTATTTCATTACAGGTTAAAATAAATGTGTACTGAGTAAGATTAGTTTGATTACTTATAGAGATCACCAACAATTTTGCAAGAAAATAACTTGAAAACCGGAGGCCTATTGCAGAAATAGTTTGGCGATAGGTTGCTAAATCTGGTTTTAGGATGTTATTAATGCTGTAGTGAAAGAACAGGAAAACAATAACAGATTTAACTAAGAATGTGCATTTAAAGAAAGAAAACAAAGGACCTTTATGACCTACCACAGAACATGTCCACCAGAGCATACCTTTACATTTTTCATGCTGTAGTGCTGTTTTCTGGAGCATTTTAATTTGATATACATCAATACAACCTTATATCCTACTTTAAAATATTTTATAATAAGTCCAGTGAACTAAGAATTGCAATAAAGCACAAACATTTTTAATCCTTCAACAATTTTTTTCCTAAATACAGAAATGCCAAAGTTGTCAAACAATTTAACCATATCATCATTCTGTAATTACGCTGTCATCAGTGTCTTCTGGTCATTTCATGTCTCCACAAACCTGTTACATGTTACTGAAGTGGTCACCTTAGAAAGTTAACTAATTTACCTGGATGGCTGTCCGGCCACTTGGCAAAGCCTCCGACCAGTCGATCCTGCGTGGACAAGATGAAGCTCCTGTTCCTGTCAAAGTTTGTGTACTGGAATACGTCTAACAACTGGACAGGACAGCCAGCAGGGCACATCACAGATGAGGAAGAAGAATGACAGAAATGACATTAAGAAAGTAATAAAACAGTGAGCTTTATTTCAAAGTTTGAGTTACTGCAAAACACTGGATTCTTCCAGTATATGTGTAAAAGTCTTCATCCAACATTAGGTTCATTGTTTAAGTAACGTTATAATGACCACACATACCCATTTCTCAGTCTCTGTATAAAGATACAATCTGGACATATGTGAAGAATGTACAGCAGTAAAAATAAAAGTTTCAGGGAATAAACAGCTTCTATAAACCATAGTGGTAGCATTTAGTGTGACCTCCCTTTGCACTTAATATGTCTTTAACCCTTTAGTTCAGACAATATGAGATTTATTGCATTAATTTTCTGATGTTTCACACCAGGTTTCATTCAACACATATCAGATATTTCTAATTGTTACTGCTGCTTCTTGTCACGGGGTCAGGGGTCACACTAAATAGTGACTTTAGAACACATTTAGTTCAGTTTTTTCTATCTTTTAAGGCTGTGCACACATTCCCTGCATTTTCCTGTTGTATCTGTAGAAAAGAGAATGAGAAATGAATATGTATACTCATTTCAACTCTGCAAAAACAACAAAGCTAAAAGTGGCCAAAGACTTTTGCAGAGTCTTGTATATCCACATGCACAGACCATCAAATACACAAATATCTGGCCTGAATGTCTGTCTTGCTGCCCATTTGCCTACTCTGTGAGTGTATCTTTGTACCTCTGGCACAGTTCTGACCCAAAATTTCACAGTTATCTCGCATTGTGTTAATTTGTGTGCTTTTGTGAGTGTGTGTCTGTATCCCTGACTCACTCAACACCGTCTAAAGCTTAGCTTACAGATTTCCTTTCGTGTGCGCATGTATATACCTCTAGGACAGTTATGACCCACATGTTCATAGGGTTTCTGCATTGTGTTTTTGTGTATGGGGAAGATTAATTCAGGGCAACAACCATTGCATGTATCCAGATAAACAATGTAACTGACTGTATAGACACTACATGTCAAAATGGTGCAAATGTGTATGACAAAGATAGTTAAATGCTGTTAACATGTATGTACATGCAGGTGTGTTACAACACTCTTTACCTCTAATGTGGCTCCCACCCAAAAGGAATAGCATGTGTCTACAGGTTTGTTGGGTCGTCCGTGGAAACCACTCTGCTGTCTCATGATGCACCAGCGCCTGATCCGGTCCAGCTCCCTCTGACTCAGAGCCTCTTCTAGTCGGCCCATCAGACACAGGGATGCAATGGCGCAGTATGTCCACCCACCTGGACACACACAAACACAGAGGCCAGAGCATGAGACACATAAAGCACATAAAATGAAATGATGAAAATATTAGAAAAGTAGTTTCAGCAGTTCACCATGACATGTTCTGATGACTTACAACCAAGAAATTACAGGGAAAAGCAGTAAAAGTAGAGGTGTTCCTGCATGTGGGCTCTTTTACTGCAAACAACCTGTTGGTATGCTGCTACTATGACATCTCCTTGAAAGCTATCACAGTGTACAGCTTCATTACATGTGTCTTTTTGAGGAAAACATGCATTATGAATTCTTTACAGGCTTAAAACTGAGTCTAATTTAATAATATTTTCAGCAACAGAGGCTTCAGTTCCTCCATTTGAGGGTCTTCACAAGTAGCCTCATATAGACAGGAGTGTTTATTGCCAGATGTGGGCTGTTATCAGTGCAGCCACAAGCACCAGCTATCCATCACTTTCTACAACACAACTGTCAACTGCTATTCCTATCACTCTGCCTTTTACGCCTCTTTACACATTACTGCCATTGCAAGCCTCTTATCTGTGCTTATATGTTCACACGCGAGGCAGAGAAACAAAGAAAGTAAGGTGTGTGTGTGGGTCAGGGGTGTAAATCTGTTGATATCCTCCTTCTAAACAACCATGTTGAGCTTGGTATGCGGTAAAGGCACAGTACTCCGAATTTAATGTTAGGATAATCATATGTTGTACAAGGAAATGAATGGGGGAAAAAGTCAGCTGAGGAAAAGGCACATTTTATCATGCCTGCAATGATTTATTCGCATCCCCTGAAAACAGCAACTTTGAGTTTTTCTAGTTTATTTGAAGAAAAAAAAAGGACTTATAAGGAAAATAACATAACAGAAGTGACAGTGGAAACGGCATAAGAACCACCGACTGTAAATCACACACAGAGGCTCATTTCTTAGCTTTATACATACTTAATGTAATTCTTATGTTTTGACTCATTTAGGATGTGCTGTGTGGGAGGTCTGAACCTGAACAAACACACTTCAGGGTTGGATGGGTAATGAGCAGCTACTGTACATCTCTACTGAGGTGTAATCAGTTTTCAGACAGAGTTGGCTGCCTTGCACAACTGAACCAAGTTGAAATAAAGCTTGTAATCATAAAACCTGGATTTATGACTAGGAAGGAAACAACCATGATGCACCAGAACTCCCTTGTTGTATCTCTGTACATTTAATTTGCACATTCATAGCGTGCCGCACACAGTTTACAGGAAATACTACTGCTGCCATTTCAGGAAGGTGACTCTGGAGATGCTCTAAGCAGTGCTTTGAAATCTTATGTGTGTGGATGAGTAGGATGGGGGCTTTTGTGTCGGAATAACAGGGTTTAATTTGAGCAGAGGAGGGATTAATGAGGACAATGTATCTACAGAGATGGATTTTAATGGCTAATCCTTTAAACCAGTTACTCCCATCAGCCACTTTCATGCCCTCTGCTACAATGCTTCTAACACACCCATATAAATTTGACCCCAGATGAACCTTAACACATAAGAATCCAAACAAAACTCTCATAAATTGCTTTAAATATCATGTGGAATGCAGATGTAGAATACTTAAATATAAATAATAATAAAGGTGGTGATACTGACCATGTGACTCCCGACCAGCTCCTTGGCCAAACCCGTTGTCGTATGACTGTAGAGAAGGAGGGTTATTAATTAGACAAAATATTAAATCCAGCAGGAAAGATAACACTAATGTTAATAATAAACTGCTTAAATGGGATGTTTCATTTAGTGGTGATGTCATGGATGGGTGCATCATCACTTAATGGGGAAACTGACAATTTTTCTTCTTAATTTACCCTTTTTTTTTACATTAGATTTGTGCAAATTTCACTGAAATTAAGTATTATATGTTAATGAATGACAGGATTATATCTTTACAACCAATATTTCTAAGTGTTTTTCTATATAAACTGTCTTTTTTACAAATGCTGCAAAGGAAACTTGCATTATCATTATTATCTTGTAATGCGCTGTGATTTTCGACTATTCATGTGGATGTATGCTTTTTCTAGTGACAGAAAAAATGAATTCATCTTTATTACATAGATAAACACTTGACTGAGGTCAATCATTTAAACCCAGTACTACTAATTTCAATAAAATTCAGCACAAACAAGTATCATTTTATTATAAGCAGTAATTTCAACATACATTTACCAGCTCAACAACACAGAGAAGTCATCTGTGATTGACACTTTTTCACCCTCTTCTTGGGTATCTGTTCCGTTATTATAACAATAAACTTGGTAAAAGGATATGTGGCGCCATCCAAATGTGAAACTGTGTGGCTGTTAAACCTGTCTACCGTTTCAGGTTCTCTGACTCAAAACCATCCTTCATCTGGTGTGTTTTCTGTCAACTCAGAGTATAATCCCAACCAGCGTTCTTGCTTTACCAAAGACCCTTCAGATTCCACCCATGCGAGGTCAGTGGATGAATGGGATGGATTTAGTCATGATTTACACGCATCTGTTAATTAACTAAAGGTTTTTCCCTCCTTGATATGGGTGTGGGCGTAATTTTGTCAGACACAGACAGAGTGAATACAGCATACACACCCATGTGCACAATGAAGAAGCTCTGTAATGAAATACTGTTGTGTTAAATGTCACACTAAAAATAAGCTCTGCTTAAAAAGCGAATGGGTGTCTGTGTTGGCTCTAGGGACTCAATTTGTAAAAAAGACAGATGGGTAACATCAAGATAATACTTCACCTCAGACTATTTATGTAATAAATAGATATGTCAAGTCAGATCAAGAAACAAACAGCAAGAACAGACTGAAAATTCAGTTTAGCATTAACAACGCAACATAAAAAGAATACAAACATTATTTTCCCCCACTCGGGTGAAAAGCAACAGCAGCTTTAAGACTTTGTTGCACTGCAGATATTTTTTAATAAATTAAGTACTTCTAGGCAGAGAGCCATGTTATGTGGATGGGTTGCCTCTTCTCCTCATTCTGCATTGGTGCCAACAGTGACTGTGCACTCAGGAACCGTCGTGTTGGCCTTGGATTTATGTTAATCCTACTGTATTCACATCAAAGACTTCAGTTTCTTACCACTGTTTAACGCTGCAGGAGGTAAAAATCAAGGTGAAAAAACATGCCAGATTCTGAAAACACAAGCCACGTTTCAGGACTTCCATGTTGAGACATGGAGTAGAGCAGAATAATCACATCCATGTCACTTTTTACAGAATCTGATCCGCAATTAGTAATTACACTTGTCAATCATGCAATTAAACCCTGAACTGTTTGAAAACACTAGAGATGAGCTAAAATGCACACATTATAGGTAGATTTTGTACATCCCAAAAATAAAAGTAGTGAGTAAATGCAGAAGTCTCATGTTCTCTCCGATCATTTGAGTTACAATATACTCAAGGGTAATGATGGAATTTTGGCCCAGTGATGCTTAAAAATGATCAGGTGCTAAAGCTTTAACACTTAATTGTAGGAATTTAAAGTCTACTAACCAAACTTCCTCTAATGTAGTCGATGGCTTTCTGGATGTCCATTCCTGACCAGTCATCCAGCATGTAACAGATGCTAGCTGCACAGTAGATAAAGCGTATGTCATTTTCACTTCCCTCTGGTACTGCATAGAAACTGGAAGTAGAAAAACACACAGTAACCATTAAGAATAGAGTTACAGAACTGGGAATAGGGTCAGTGTTTAGATTTGTAACATGCAATGTCAAATGCATTCAAACAGCCTATCAGCTCAAACTGTCATCTTTTACATATCTGATCTAAGACAGAGTTATCTATGGCATGATATACAAAGTGTGTGTGCACCTGAGTCTTCATGTAGGACCCAACCTGGGATAATGTCAGTCCACATTAAATCTACTAGTCTTCACAAGACCTCAGGTGCATCTGACTCACAGTAAAAGTGTCAGTGTAAATCAGAGTGGTAAGTGCACATGGTGTGTATTTTCTGACCTGCCGTCCTCTAGCTGCAGTGCTCTGAGACCAGCTAGACAGGCCTGCTTATTTACTCGGCTCAGGTCGTCTCCCAGTATCAGCAGTGAGCACAGGCCAGTGTAGGTCATGGCCACATGGCCACTGTCATATGGATGGAGCACCCCTGGGCCCTGAACAACATATTAACACGTAAAAAGATGAATTCCTTTGAGGTAGAAAGCTAAAAAGTTAAGTCAGAACTAACTTTTAATAGTATCGTTTAGAATTTAGTAGTATAGCACTACATATTAATGCAAAATTTTCACAATTACAGAACAAAACTGTTGAAATTAAATGTAACTATTTGCACACAAGTAACATGGATGGAAAGACAGAGAAACACTTTAATTACTGAACAGGGAACTCTACTGTGTTTTAACACAGGAGTCATTATTGGCATAGATGCAGTACCTTTGTTGTGTAAGGAATTCCAATATGTGACGATCCTCGAAACCCACAGCGACTTAGGTTTGATTCTGAAATAGATTAGTACAGGGTAAAGACCTTAGCAATTAGGTTGTAACTGCTGAGCAACAGAAAGCCTAATGCAAATGCTACAAAATACGACTGTCAGTTTTTACAACAACTGTTCACTGTGTGATTTGAGCAGCCAGGTTTTACTGAGTCTGCACTGACCTTCAGGCAGATGCTACAAAGAGAGCTGCTACATGACCTACTAGCATCATAAATTAGTCTACTGCTGCCACCTAGTGCCAATGAAAACCATGCAACATATGCCAAACCCATATAAATGAAGTATGACCATCTGAAAACAGAAAATCATAATAAACTACCAATTTACGTTAGTAGACCACTTCACTAGATCAATGTTCTACATCAAACTGTAACAGGATTACACTTCTCTTAAATTTAATTCCCAATATGGTTACAAGTGGTCTCTCATTCTTCTATACTTTGGCCTCACAAATGTTGGAAATCTGACTCAGTATTACAATATTAACAACCAATTTGTGCTCAACAATTTATGATCTATAGATTACTTTTCCAGATCAAGGCCTAAGGAACACAACATTGATAATAATGCGAGTAAAGTAATGGATGAATTTGTTCGCAAAGTTAATCGGTGTCTATTTGACCCGTTACTCTGTTCCAGGGGTATCCAATCCTGGTCCTCGAGAGCTACTATCCTGCATGTTTCAGAAGTATCCCTCTTCCAACACACCTGATTCAAATGATAAGCCATAATAATCATCAAGCTCTGCGGAAGCCTGAAGTGTGCTGGAAGAGGAAAACATCTAAAACATGCAGGATAGTAGTTCTTGAGGACCAGGATTGGACACCCCTGCTCTATTCTTAAGTAGGGATGCACAGCAGCATCATGCTTTGGGGATGTTTCTAAGCAGCCGGCCCTGAAAGGCTTGTAAAGGTAGAGGGCAGAATGAATGCTGCAAAATACACCGAAATCCTGGGAGACAATCTTAATCAGTCTGCAAATGAACTATGGCTTGGGAGAAGATTTATTTTCCAGCAAGGCAATGATCTGAAGCATACTGGAAAAACTACACAGGAATGGTTGAAAAAGAACTAGGTACATGTTCTGGAATGGCCAAGTCAAAGCCCAGACCTCAATCCTACAGAGAATTTGTGGCTGGACTTGAAAAAAGCTGTTCATGTCTAATAACCGCAGAACCTGACAGAGCTTGAGCAGTTTTGCAAAGATGAATGGAGCAAAATTGCAGTGCGCAGATGTGCAAGACTGAGACTTATCCACACAGACTCAGGGCTATGATTGCAGCCAAAGATGCATCTACTAAATACTAATTTGAAGGGGGTAAATAACTATGCAAACAATTTTTTAAAAATATATTTTTCTTTCATTTACATTACTTTGTAGAAATCTGTTTTCACTTTGACATTAAGGAGTTTTTTCCAATATATGTTTGTGGAAAAAAAGGCCAAATTTTATTGACCACGACTGATTTATGAAAGCAATAAAAGGGTAAAATATCCAAGGAGGTGAATACTTATGATAGACGGTATATATCATTATAAGTTATTTATTTACAGATGATTTCTTTGTTTCCTTGGCATAAAAAATTAAATACCAAACTATAAAACCAAGCAACACAGGAAAAAAAAAAAAAAATTGAGCCCATAATGCATAAACCCGCAATCAGTGCATTCCTGCTTTTAACAGTATAATCACTGGGATGTTATGGTGTGCCAGAACAGTTTTGGAAATTACACTCAAAACTAAAAATCCAATTTAGAAAGGCAACGTATAAATGACATTTTGTTTAACACCCACTGCTCGGATGGACATCAGCAATGTGCCATCGCCAACTGTTTAAAGTCTCATCAGCTTCACAAAAAATGTATTTCCATAGTGGTACCACACAAGAACTCTGTCTGTCTTAAAACAGATGGTATAAGCAAAAAAGTGATCCAATCAAGCATCCTTATCCCTACGCGATTTCTGTTGATCTTGAATAATTAACTAACTGGGCATCTAGACAGATGGTACAGAGTGGCTTATTAGAGACAGGGAAAGAAAACATCATTAAATATTCACATCCAACTTTCTCTGATGAACAGAGGTACTACTAGAACAGGTCTGAAGGCAGAATGGGGTCAGTGTATGTTTAGGAAGCAGGAAAATCTCAAATCTAACTGATGCTTTCCTTAAACCTCTTAAAATGATCAAACCATACACCACTGTCATATAACCTTATTATTTAATCTGTGCATTTTTAAACACACCATTAAAACCACTTAAGTGCTCTGCAGCTTGTAGTTAGAAAGAGCATACTGAACCAGCCTTTAAGAGGAATGTGAAGCATCCTGCCTACTGTCAAATATAGCTGTGCTTCTGTCACTATCCTAAATCATTATTCTGTCTATAAATGTTTGTCTTCCATCAAATTGGTTGAAAACCCTTTGTGTTTCAACAAAGATAAAGCACAGTTTTGACAAGAATAACATTTCCGGACATGTTTTAACCAAATCATGTGTACACGCAACTCGTGTAACTTTTGTGGATAAACCGATATATCTTTTGATACTTCCTGTATAATTGCAAGGAGGTCTTGCATTATTGAGCCCAATGTTAAAAACGACATTTTAGGTATTTTTCGGTGTTATCCATTTTCCCAGTGTTGAAGATTTGGCAGACTTACGGTCCTCTGTGGGTAGAACCTGTAGCGAATAAATCCACTCAATCATCATGTTCCTATCGATCATATCCAGGGCGTCAAGCACATCCAGACCAGAAAGGGCAAAAAATATAATGGTCAACCTGGACAGAGGACGAACATCAAAGTTTAGTTTCACTTTTAATCCAGAGCAGTTATACGCATAAATAAATTATAACGTAATGAAGGCACGGTCAGTGATCTGCACAGAGGTAATGTACTGGACATTACACTAAGCTAACGCTGAAAGGTGAAAGTGTTTGTCTAGTTGACATAAACAACACAGTTATTACACAGTTCAACGCCTGAAGGTTACTTGAAAATGCGTCTAAACCCTAGCTAATATCTATTTTAGTTTACAATTAATCAAACTGTGCGCCGTGTACCACTATACAGATTGTTTCCTGTTCTACCAGCCTGTCAGAACTTCACTAGCTGCTGTTAGCCTACATGCTAAACAAAGTAGCACGAGCCTCCATTCAAAGCCACTGGGAGCTACAGCTAGCTTGGATGCTAGTGAAATTCTTCAAGGAAACAGGCAAATTCGAGTGGCAGGTTTATTTTCGGTCAACGTACCTGGTTGTTTCCAGGGAGGCGTATCTTTCAGGTAATACTTGAAGCGTTCTCTGAAAGAATCGTACATGTCTATCTCTTAAAAAGTCTATTTGCTCAAATTCTTCAAACTGGCTTTCTTCTTCCGCCATCTTTGCATCCGCACCTATGAGGAATCTTTTCCGGTACGTTCGTTTTTTTCTTTTTCAAAATAAAAGCACAAATTACATATTTCTGCACAGAAGTGAGCTCAGAGTTGTGATATCAGCTTAACTATTCACTCTTTTAGCCACTGTGTCTTAAATATATAAAGATTAAATTTAAAAATAAATAAACAGCTCACCATTATTATCAAAAAGTGATAAATTTGTCAATAGTTTATTTGAAAGACAGACATTAATCAAGAGGACACACCATGTGAGGGCACATATACACATAAAAATATACATATGAAGGCACAAAATGGTTCATCTATACTTATCACCCGTAACATTACAATCACTGACTGGAGTGGTGTTAATCATATTATTTCACTGTAACAGCACCTTTTACTGAGTTGAATATACTTAGTCTGATGTTTTGGAAGCAACAAAAATGAGCAATGTCTGGAACTGAATGACTTTGACCAAGTCCATATTGTAATGGTGATGACTGGGTCAGAGCATCTCCACAACCGCAGGCCTTGTTGGGTGTTCCTAGTCTACAGTGGTTAGTAGCCTACCGACCAAAAATGGACAAAGGAGGGAAATCTCAATTTTAGACTTATTAAGCATCAGTGAGAGGTGTTGGACAAATAAATCCAATCCATGGAGGCCCCACCTCTCTACTTCTAGGACTTCAGCATCTGCTGATAATGTCTTGGTCCAAATACCACAGCACACCTTCAGAGGTCTGGTGGAGTCTAGGCCTCGGGTCAGAGCTGTTTTTGAGGAAAAAGTGGAACCTAGACAATATCAGACAGGTGGTAATAATGTTCTGATCCCATAGATGCTCGATTGGTTGAGATGCTGTTGTTGTTCTTTAGACCACTTCTGGTACTAACCACTTGGAATCCACTGGGAATAACAACAACATCTGGAGATACTCTGACTTAGTGGTTTGACCTTTACAATTTCTCCCTTGTCCAAGTTGTTCAGATCCATACTCTTGCCCAGTTTGCTGTTTCTAACACAACTTTGAGGTTTAAAAGTTCACTTGCTGTCGAATATATCCTACACTGGCAGGTCCCATTGTAATGAGATAATCAACATTAATACCACTTTTCCTGTCAGTGGTCAGAATGTTGTGACTGACTGGTGTAGGTCACTTTGTGAATATACATCAGGCTCAGGAGTAGTGGTTGGCATCATCACAGGCCTTGTCTCCAAGAGGGAACCGCTCTGCAACAAAACAACAAAGTTTCTAAGGAGGGAAGTTATAGTTTCAGGTCCAGTATACCCCCAAAGAAAATATTCTCTTGTTTTAATTGTAGAAAATTGACAAACCCCAGTGTTGTTTTTAAGTGATTCAAAAAGGAGTCATCTGTTTCTACATGAAAACATGCATTACAGAGAAGAAGGACGATCAGACCTGTGAAACATCTGGAGCACAGGTCCTCCTCCTGAGGGTCCAATGTGCTTCATTCGCTCCTCCCATCCCTTGGTGGGCCGGGTGAGCCTGGAGGGGTCTCTGTTGACTTGACCATCCACCTGCATGAGGAGAGGATGAGTTTTAGAACATGCAGTGCATTATTTGAGTCAGTTATGAAAAAATCCTTGATTACTTTCATTATTTTGGGGATATTTGTTGCTTTTTTTCTGTTCAATCCTTACCTTTTCCCTTAACTTTGCAGCAATTCTCTTCTGTCTTTCTTCTTCCTTTTTGCTCCTCAGCTGTTTCTCCTGAAGCTTAGCCTCCACTTTATGAAGGTCCTGCCAAAAGGAGGGGAAATCAGCAGTAATATTTCATCTGAGAATGAGCTTTTTTGTTCACAGTATAGAAATATATTCAAATGATGTTTATTCTTGGATTCCTTAAGAAGTACCCTTTCATTGAAGCGCTTGATGCCCTTTGTTGCCTCCTTCCTCCTTTCCTCCATCTCTCTCAGTTCTTCTTCTCTTCTCCTCCTCTGCTCTTCCTCCTCTTCCTCTCTTTTCAGACGTAGCTGCTCCTCAATGATCAGTTTTACTTCCAGCTGACGGCGCCGTTCTTCCTAGTAGACCAAAATTTTATTACGTAAATTTTTTACGTAAATATTTTTAACAAACTGTGCATTAGGTTTTGATTTCTACACTTTATGAACTAAGCAGTAAACTTATGTAGAAAATATCATACAATAGTAATTTGCTGTAAAATTCTGTCTTTTTTTCCACAAAGTTTGATTTACCTTTTCCTGCCTTCTTTTTTGTATTTCATCAGCCAGTCTCTGCTCCTCTTCCTGTTCCTCTTTCCTTCTCTTTTCTTTTTTCCACTCCTCCAGTCGCCATGCTGCCTCCTTCCTCTCCTCTTCAGTCCTGAAATAGACAAAAAGATAAAACAGACTTCCAAAGACTATAACCATCACTTCATGAGACACTTAACAATGGATTTGTTAGATGTCATGCAGTGACCTTAAGTATTTTCTGCTCCATCTTCTCTATTTTGTTTTTATTCTATTTCCTTATATCTTTCATTCACCTGTGCTTCTGAGTTTGAATCTTGACCTCTTTTTCCTTCCTCTCTGCCTCCTCTGCCTCCTCCTGACTCTGTATCCTGCCCTGGCGTTGCTGCTGCTTACTGGCTTTCCAACGCTGGATAGCCTGAGGTTGCAAAACGGAAATAAAGATGAAAACCTCACAATATATTACAAGCTCTAGCAGGGTTATTATTTTTACATTTGTCTACCTCTCTCTTCCTGTCTTGTAGGTGGATCAGCTCCTGATGCCAGTCCTCATGCTGCTCTATCTCCTCCAGAGTTTTACCAGGCAGGTACAGTTTGGCCTCCGCTCTGTAGGATGGTTGCCCACGGTGTTTTGTCCAAACCTGTAACGCAAACAAGTCTGAGTAAGTTTCACTGTCCCAAATTCTCTCTCTCTCTATGTGGTCTGTCCTTAGGCAGGTCCTGCACACACTAATCCTTTCCATTCATTTCTGTCCAGCGCGGTTTCTTTCATTGTGTGGTACATTTGTCCCTGCCTGATGTTATCCAGCATCATCATTCTTTCTCCCTCCCAATCTCTTCCCTTCTGCCCTTCCCAAGGTTATTATCGTTAACGAAAACTAACAAAATGACGAAAACTACAATTGAAAAATCATCTTCGTTAACTGAAATAAATAAAAACTATAATTAAAAGAAAAAAATGATAACCAACTGAAACTCTATTGTGTACTTATGAAACTAACTAAAACGTATAAAAATTATGGATAAAATTTCCTTCGTTTTCGTCAATTTCGAATTGATATGAAATAGATTTATTTCACTCCAGCAATTTTAGCTGTTGGCACCATATGACACTTTACGGTGCGTCGCTTGGTTTAGAGTCATCTTCTGGTCCCCACTGTACCTGGAAACATGGAGACTAAAGCAGCAGAGTCCTGTATGGGATTTATGTGAATACGACGGTGAAGAAGAGAAAAGATATGAAAAAACTAAAACTAATACTAAAACTAAGCATTTAGAAAAAAAACAAAAACTAATAAAAAGTAGCAAACCTGCTCTAAAAACTAATTGAAACTAACTGAATTAGAGAAAAAACAAGTCAAAACTAAATAAAACTAAACTATAATGAAAAATCCAAAACTATTATAACCTTGGCCCTTCCTTCAATCACCGTTCTCAGCAGTTCTTCTGATCTCAAAATATGTCCAATCCAACTAGCCTTTCTTTTCCAGATGGTGTCTAGTAATATTCTTCTTTCTCCTACTCTTCTCAAGACTTCTTCATTTCTCACTCTCTCCATTCAACTGATCTTTTCCATTCTTCTCCATATCCACATTTCCAGACTTTCCAATCACTTGATATCAGCTTTCTTCAACATCCAGGTTTCTGAGCCATACAGATGCACATTCCATATCAAGGTCTTGACCAGTATTTTCTTCAGATGGCAGTTGAGGTTCTTAGTGAGTAGCATTCGATGTTTGTTGAACACATCTTTGGCCATAGTGATTCTTGTTTTCACTTCCTTCTCGCTCCTTCCATCTTCAGTTATCAAGCTACCAAGGTATTTGAACTGATGGACCTGTTCAAGGATGTTACCATCAAAACTAATCTGTAGCTGCTGTTGTTCGCCTTTCTCGATCTTCATCACTTTGGTCTTGTTCTTGTTGATTGTCAGCTTATACCTCTCCACAGCCTCATTTAGCTTTGACATAGTGGCTTGGAGTCCTTCTGCAGTCCTTGCTATCATTGCTTGGTCATCACAAATTCTTGAACACATTTAATTTAAATACAGTCTCAGCAATGATACCTTGAGGAATGCTTGGTGGTCATATTGGTCCCAACCTCCATAAGATCCTCCTGTCCTCTGCAGAAAAGAGTCCAGGGCTCTGACCTCAGCAGGGAGGTCTCGGTCTAAGGGTTTGGTCTGTTGGGAGAGACAATGATTTGTCTGTCAGAGACCTATGTAGTGTAAGAATCTAACAAGCAGGTTGAAAAAGACATGGGAAAAACATTTTTGGTTATCTAATAATATATGAAACAGTTCTGATGCTTTTATTGCATCACTTATAGGAAATACAGAAAGCTGGATGATAAAGAGTTGCAGACCTTCACAATGGGAGCTTTGGAGCATTTTGGATCTGGTTTTACTGCAAGACTCCAGTTTTCAATCTTCTTCTCATAAGCAGTGATTTCTTGTCTACACGTCCTCTCCTCCTTTAAAAGTTCTTCAAAGCTGAAAGAAGTAAAACTCAAGTTAATATTTTTCATCTACACCAAGCTACAAATTATGTTATTACAGGATTTTCTAGTTTTCTGGTTACAGAGTGTAATCTCGTTAGTTTTAACTTTATCCTGTTACCTTGAGCGTTGCTCCTCTTTTAGTGTGTTGATTGAGGTCTCTACCTCAGACATTATTTCCTTTAGTTTTTCAATCACTGAAAACAAAAAAGTAAATGGTACTGAAAGTGTCTTGATAGTACAAAGAATAATGTAAGATTTTTACACAGTACCAGTCAAAAATTTGGACATAACTCAGCATTTAGTGGTATTTCTTTGTTTTTATTACTTTCTACAATGTAGGTTAATAATTAAAACAATGAAAGAATGCTAATGGAAGTATGTAGCAAAGTGAAAGTGTTATATAATCCACCTTAGGTTTTATATTTTAGATTCTTCAAAGCAGCCACCTTTTGCCTTTCACTGTCTTGGCATTCTTTGAATCAGATTCATGAGGTAATCAAATGGAATATTTTTTTCGTGAACAGATGTGCCTTGTTAAAGTTCATTCGTGGCTTCTTATTATGCTTGATACGATCAGTTTGTGTGGAGGTAGGATTGGAACATAGATCTACACTGTGAATAGTCCCATTCAACTACTGTTTGAATGTGTAATATGGAAAGAACCACTCAATTATGTAAAGAGAAATCACAGTCTTTCACTACTTTAAGACATGAAGGTCAGTAAATCCAGACAATTTCAAGAACTTTGAATGTACCTTCCAGTACATATGATTTTTCATGTCTTTCTGAGATGCATAACAAGTGAGTGGATGGTTTCTACATGTTAAGTATGGAGGAGGAGGTGTGATGGCTATACCAGTGACACTGTTGGTGATTTATGCAAAATTCAAGGCACACTTAACTAATATGACTAAAACATTCTGCGGTGACGTGTCATTCCATCTGGTTCGCACTTTGTGGGACCATTATTTGTTTTTCAACATGATAATATGTAAGGGCTATTTGACCAAGATGGACAGTGATGGAGTGCTGCTACAGAGGACATGGCCTCTGCAATCACCCAACTTAAACCCAACTGAAATAATTTGGGATGAGTTGTATCGTACAGTGAAGACAAAGCAGCCAATAAGGGCACAGCACCTCTGGCAACTCCTGACAATTGGAAAACTGTTCCAAGTGACAACATCATGAATCTGAGAGAATGCCAATAGTGTTCAAAGCTCTCATCAAAGCAAAAATTGATTGTTTATAAACCATATTCTATTTTTGTTTACTACATAATTCCATATGTGTTCCTTCACGGCCTTGATGTCTCTAATATTGATATACAATGCAGAAAATAATTTTAGAAAATAAAGATAAAACATTGCATACGAAGTTGTGTCCAAACTTTTGACTGGTTACACTGATGCTTTAATTTTAAATGAGTTTACTTACATTCAGGAGTTGGCTTCACATCTATGAGCTGTTTCTGAAACTTCCTCACACCATTGTGAATCTTCAACAGTTGTTTTTTAAGATTCAGCTCTAAACAGGAAACAAAGATTAAGTAGTTTAGCACTGTTTGATTTCACTGCTTATGTCAAAGATGGACAAGACATCGACATAGTGGCTGCTGCTATGTGACTGTATCTTCACAGGTTAATATTTTATCAGATGTCTTTTCAGGTAAATGTCAACAATCTTAAATAGTGATACACATATATATATTTTTAAAATTAATCCCACTTGCTGCATTTCTTTCTTCCTCCAGAACTCTGTAATAGTCTTCCAATTCTCCACATACATCGATCCAGCCATTCTTCCTGCACTGAACAATCAGTGTCCTCTCTTTCTCTAACTTTTCAATCCTGTGAAGACGGATAAAAAAAAACTTAGGACTTTGAAGACCTAAAAGTGAAATGTGTAAATTCTCCTGAGTAGATACACTTACAGCCTTCTGCTTTTCTCAGCTTCCCTGAGGAACTGTACAGCTTTGTGTCTGGCCTGTCTTTGATCCACATTGTCACTGTAAGGGTCTCCCTCTCCCTGCTCAAGTCAGACATAGAAAACACAAAAACTGAGAACATATACATATCTTTTTTGTGTGTGTGTGTCTCATTTAATTCATATTGAGCCCCTGCAGTTGTTGCTGTCATGACTGCAGTTGTATTTTTTTTCATCGAAATATTTTTTTTAACAACTTTATTAACAACATTTGAGTATACAGTACAAAATTTTAAACAAATATCAAGATGTCAAAAGAGAAAAAAGCATTTGAACATATAAGTTTAAGAAAATAATGCATAGATTTAAAAATACAAAGCATAAAATACAAATTATAATTAGAAAAAAAAAGTAAACAAATAATTAATCTGACAAATATAAATAAATGCAACAGAGAGTTCAGTCAGTATTGAAAAATTGTTTATAAACAGCCAATGTGTTAGTGCTTTTTTTTTTTGTTTTGTTTTTAAATTATATATGAATTCTAAAGATTTAATATAATTTCCAAATTCTAATAGGAAGATTTTAAAATTTGGGAGTGTTTTAGTATATCTGTTTTTATGTATATGAAATTTTCCAAATAATATGAACAAATGTACAATAAATTCTAGATTGTTAGTATCATGTTTAAAATAAGTTATAACATTTTGGGATGTTATATTTATTTTATTGTTACTTTTAGATATGATATAATTTTCAATTTTGGACCAAAAATTAGAAGAATGTTCACATAAAAAGAATAAGTGTAAAGTAGATTCAGATTCAGATTGACAAAAGTTGCATATTTCTTCCACATCATAAAATCGACACAAAATAGCGTTGAAGGGATATATGTTATGTAAAATTTTGAGATGTAAAATTTATAATTTGGTTTGTAACACAGTATTTATATGGTAATGACCATGCTTTTGATCACTCAATTTTAGAAAAAGCTGAATTCCATACTGCTTTACCTCTGGGGGAGATTTTCTTCTTTTCATTCAATGCATTGCGTATATGTCTGTTATTACAGCTCGAACTAAAAATATTAATGCCATTAATCAATAAACAAGGTTTATTTGTCTGTGATGTTAGATAACTAAGATGATTTTTCATAAGTAAGACAATACCATTAGGGATCGCTTTGAATACGTAGTTATATTCTTTATTTGGAATTGGAAACGAATTTATTGTCATAAATTGTTCATATCTTAATAAGTTCCCATCTTTGTCAAAGAGGTCATTAATGAAAATAATGTCTTTGTCAATCCAGCTCTGTAAAAAAATGATTTCTTTCTAACAATAATGTTTTCATTATTCCAAATATTAGCTTTGTGTGGAGAAAAACTGTGTGTATAGAAAAGTTTCCAAGAAAGTAGAGCTTGTTGATAGAATTTAGAAAGTTTCAAAGGGAGTCTGGTGATATTATTCTTTTTTTTATTTTTATTTTTTTTCTTCCAAATATGACAACTTGATGAGAGGCATTTTTGCGTCACTGCGTCCGATAATAGACACGTGATTCCATCAATAACATTATTGTAAATAATTATGCTTTCATATTCGGACACTGTTTAAGATTAAATTACAACGACAAACGTTCGCGAAAACGTACCTCCGATTAAAGTACGCGAGTAGAATGTATAAAGAACACAAAATAAGTCTTAGCAAGCAGTTTTCCTCCCTTATATTTAACACTGGTAAGGATAGCAGTTTAGCTAGCTAACGAAAGCTAGCTAAACTTTACTACATTTAAACCTCTGAAAAGAAGTGAGTGAATAGTTTATATCAGGGTTTTAATAAAAATAATAGCTACCGAGCAGTGGTTTTCAGCGCAATGAGTGGTTGCTAAGGTGGCCATCTTTAACCGAAACTGTAAACACAACAAACTTTACTTATAATGTCAGTGTTTACATTGCAGTTCACAAATGACACCAGCAGAGGGCGCCGCGTGTTATCAGTATATTGCATTGCTCTGTGTAATAAATAGATTTTATATTGCCCAGGGACTGAAAGGCTGCACAGAAACAGCACATGTGTTTCCAGGAAGGCTACAAGACTGGAACAAACCTGCAATTTAACAAGGAGAAAGTAACCATGACAACAGATTTAGATGCACGAAAGGAGAAAAAGCTGAAGTCCCCTCAATGCACCACAGATATTATGTCATGAGCTATGAGTTCTGTTTTATTTAACAGCATTCAGTATAGTGTGAAATCAGAGGCTGCTTCTGACACATTCATATCTGTACTTTTCATCTGTGCTCTGCAAGGAATGAGAAGTATATCCAGAATGACTTAAATAAGCAGCGTTTTTCTCTCTGTGAACTTATTACGCAACGTGCTTCCTTCCTTACTATATAAATTTATATATATAGCTCTGTCTTGCAGCTCAGTTCTTACAGCCTGCACCCTGCTACAACTAGATGTTTAGAGTTACAAGTGCATCACACTCTCTCAGATATCTGCCCATGTTGTCTACCAAGGCCTTCCTTGGTTATTTCTGTACCAGCCTTTTTATGATGGCCAGCAGCTATAATTATTAGAAGAGCTGGCCAGAGTGACAGTCAGATAGAAGAAGGAGGGAGAAAGAGGGAGTTAAGAAGGAATATAAATAGACATCTGAATCCATTATTGAGTGCAGATATTGGGAATGGTCTATCCCATGGGTGCAGAGTGTAGACCGTGCAGAGGCAGAGTCGCAACATAAATAGCAACTGTTCTCCTTAATGAAGAGTGTTACAATTTCATGTCTTCATTCTCGCTGAGGGATTCGCTTAATTTGATAAATGAGACAATGTTCTGAACAGCTCACCAGTTGGCATAGCAGATCTGATAAACACAATGTTACAAAGGGGGGAATTTCCACACAGAGATGTTTTGATTGGAATTATTTAAATGTCAAAAGAGTTGGAATGTTTAATTAACCATTCATCCTGAAGGAAGGAAAGACTGCCCAGGCATCCCTCACATAAAAAATTACTTCATGATCATTTATATCCAGTATTGAGGTGGAAAGAAGCAAAGTTCTTTGGGGTTTTAACTGGATAGTGTTTAATTATTTTCTCGTTTGTTGCACAGATAGATCTGAGTTCAACTTCAGTTATACAAACTTCTGTGTCATGTGACAAAGTTTCACAAAAGGTCACATGAGAGTTACTGTCCCGTCTCCATGGCAACAAAGCAAACTTGGTTCCTAAAAAACAAGCCGAAAAAGAAAGAGATGTGGTGAAGTTTCGGATTAGGTTTTGTTCATTTATTTATTTTGGTAAGCCACTCTGTCCAAAATTAAGAATTAAATGTTGCATTGTGAATGTAAACTTGAGTGAAGCCCGAAAACATGTGACCTATGACACCAGTAAAATCACAGGTATTGGCAAGAAATTAAAAAAGAATTTACTTTTGACCTCTGAGCTAATAGGTTATTTGGAAATGTTATGAGATATGATCACTGTAAACTGAGAGGACAGTTTTTCATTCAGACTGGGACCCTTCCTGCTGCCAGTTCTATGAATTAGACAGGCTGATTAATGGCATCTGCCACAGTGTTTATTCATGTGTGCGTCTGTGTGTGAGGTTGCAGGAATATTCATTCCCATTCTTACGCCACTAGTGAAAGTGTTTACGTATGTTCCCTGCAGGTGTCGGCCTGTTGTTGAACAGTAAAGATTTCAGCCACTTTGCCTGCTACATAAGGGTTAACGATGTCAACTAACACAAACACACATAAACCATATGCACAGACAGAAATGCATATGTTTGTGGACACACACACACACACATGCACGCACGCACGCACGCACGCACGCACGCACACACACACACACACACACACACACACACACACACACACAATTTGTCCTGACACCTGACTAGTGCTGTAACTGTATATGGTGTTAAAATGTAATATGATCAGGCAGTGTCCTGCACATGTCAGGCATGTTAGACTCAAACCAGCACATAGCCAGTGTGAGAACATGTGAGTGTGTGTGTGTATCAGTAAATTACTTGAGCTGTGTGTAGTTGGGAAAGCAGGGGGAAAGTGATCAGTGTAATTGCTATTCCTGCTGTGCATCAGACTCATAAACACACTGATCTAACAGCAATAACAGTTTAAAATGTATACTTGTTCAGAACTTAATGTCTATGCAAAAAAGTTTGTAAAGACACTGAGTTGTATTTTATGATTTTTTTAAAAAACATTTTGTGATATTTAATCCTTATCTTTGGCAATAACAATGCCAATGCAAAGACTCATCTGTGCTTATATCTCACAGAATTTTCTTGCAGAATATGGAAAGACAGAATATTGGGTATTAAAATAACACTAAGATGCAATCAAGAATCAGATGTAAATTGCTCCAAGACTCATATGGTAAACAGCCTTTAATGAGTCTCTTATGAGTGAGCTAATTTAAGATCATGTCATTCCTCAAGTCTTGAGACTTCTATTTGGTGGAGGCGATATGTAATGCTATACATACATTTTTTATTTCTGAAACCACAATAAATTTGCCACCACTTGGAGCTGGGTATGTCACCAGCCCCTGTTTGGATACATATTTATTCTTTAATGTGGCTCCTACGCAGATGGCCTCTCACATATCTGCTGTGACAAACAGTAAATCCTTATTTCACCTATGCTCTCCATAAGGCTGAGACCTTTCCTTGCTGTCCTCATATGACCTCGCAGAGAACCCACAGGGCCTTCACTGAGTGGCGAAGTGCTAAATCTTCTGTGCTGAATATAAAATGTTAAGGTTCACAGGTCAGTCTTGACCATTTCAAAACAGCATTTAACGCCTTAATTTATGTCTGTAGGTGTTTTATCATGTCACGTCATCAACATTAGCAGTTGTCACTTGTAGATGCTAAAATGTTATTATGAGCTTTTAAAAACATGAACAGAACAGCCTCTACTCCCTGATAATGGAAATTAACAATTTAGTCCGTTTTGTTCAGATTCTATCTTTTTTGGTCTATGTGGCATTACTTTTATTTGTATTATTATTAGAGTCATTTTGATCAATGTAATGTTGTAAAATCCATATATTAGTGGTGTGAAACCAAACTTTTAACTTACACTGACACACAAAAGTGCATCAGTGAAATTAGAGGAGTCAGTCCCAGAGTAAAGTCAGATCATTTTCAATTCCTGTGAAATAATGCAGTGATTTATTCAGCGATTTATGCCTTAAATATCTAACTAATAAAGACAAGGCTCATGCACGTCACCCATGCTGTCAGAGCTCGTCTGCTCCGGCTTTGCTGAAAGGACACTTCCCTTAGAACATCATTGACTGTCAGATCACACAAAATCTGGTTGCACACTCCTGCATGTGCAATGAGGTTTACTGTTACAAAAATATGTCCCACAGCAGTGGAGCGGTTAATAGTTGTGGGCTTGTAGACTGAGTGAGACTTGAGTTCAAGGTGGTTTTCATATACTGGACTGTAACTGAGCCAGATGAATAAGATTTGGTCTTCTATGAATAAATGAACAGCCACAAGAGTGTAACTGTCAGACCACATCGAACAAAAATGGTAAAGCAATGTCATGTGAAAGGGTTTGTTAACCCAGAGCACCTCTGCTTGTTCGACAGTACATTACATTGACTGTCTTAAAGCCCGTTGAAGAAGCAAAGTAAATCATATTACAGTAAAATGTCATGGCGTCTGTTAAATAAGCATCAGCTGAAGTCTGCTCACATGGGGTTTATCTTTTTTTTTTGGTTAACTTCTATGTGTGAGTGTGCAGGAGAGTGAGACAGAGAAAGAGAGCGAGGGAGCTAATGTTACAGAGATGACCTGTGGAGTTGATTGCACATGTGCCGTCAAGGGTTCACAGGGTGTGCGTTTGTACATGCAATGCTGTGGGAGTGTTTGTGTGCATGAGTGTGGTTTAATGGGCAGGCTGGTCGCTCTAAAGTCCACGGCTGGTGTCATTCTACCCCTGGTATTTTATTAGGAGGCTGCAGATGGGGATGTGTGAGCACAAGTGCATTTTCCATTGAAAAACCTCACCTCTTAATTCTGCATGCAGGCAACTATGAGGCTATTTTTAGTACACGCCTGCTATGAGCAAGCATAAGCAGTCACATATTAATATTTGTCATGTTTTTTATTCTTCCGTTCCTTCTTTTTTTTTTCTTCTTCACACCTCCAAATGTGTGAAGTGTGCTTTCACTTTTCTTAGCACAAACCTCCAAAGAAGTTCTCATTCATTTCCAAGTTGATGAAATTATAGAAATGATTAAACCCACGCCTTCTTTAAAGCTGCATCATACTTTAACATGGACACATGGTTGAAATTTTACACGGTCACAAGGCTTGGGCTCAGTATCTATTACAGTATTTAGGAAATCACAGTTTATGTTTTATGTTTTTACCTGATTTTACACAGAAGGTTCAGACAGTGGATGATGTTATCACTTGAGTGTCTTGAAAATATTAAAAACACTTCTTTGAAACCTGCTAAAACTGGTTCTAACCAGCACACCAGATTTTCCACAGCCTTGGCCAAATTTGTCTTCTTTCATAGAGTGTGACTCCCAGAGCTCAGTGGCTTTCAGAATTTTAACAATAAGCCTCAAAGTGACAGGAACATCCAATGGCAACAACAAGAATTAAAGCCGATAATAAAACCAGACATTTCTGTTCATTTTTTAATCCATGAAATCACTTCTCTACATGACTTTTCTCCACTAAGGCTACATAAATTTATATCCACAAGGATATCCTTGCCTTCTCATGCCTAAAGTATTTGAGCAATGGAAAAAGTGGGATTTCTACTTTAATTTTGGCTTTGTTTATTCATTCTTCTTTGCTGCTCCCATGAGTCTTTCTCATAATCCCACGTTGCCCCATGCCAGTCAAAGCTTTGACTAGGGTTTGCTGTGTGAATGTTCTCAGACACTCCCTATATGTCACACATTGAACACTAAAGTGTGTTTGTCACTCCTACCAAGTCTGGTGTTTCGTCATCATTAGACTATTACAATTTCTCTGGCATCTCTTCTCTTTGTCATGGATCAGATTGGATTTAATGTCCTCATTAGACATGTACTGGTCCACCTGATACTGCCTACACGTGTTTTACCTCCCCCAAAGAGGTTATGTGATCACCTGAGTCTGTCTGTCTGTCACCAGGATTACGTAAAAACTACTGCTTTGATTTTCACGAAACAAAGGAGGAATCCCTTAAGTTATAAAATTGTGAGATGGTGAAAATTGAGGGAGGGTTGTGTTGGAGGTGTGCATTACCTTATATCTGATGAAAGTGTAACAGCACAAATACAACCTCAGGATCTCATCATCAAGTGAAAGTCCGAGTCGTCATGTGTGATCTTTCTGTGATCGCATGTGGTGGAAACACAGCTAGAGAGAGAGAGATGTAAAGGTTTAGAGTGGGGTATCAGCTGCAGCGGTGTGATCATGGGTAATGGACACCGGCAGGCTGGAGCATCTACAGACACTGGATCCGTCTCTGTCTATCCCTGGCAGCTCAGGACCCGAGCAAACGCTACCGTCGCTCTTTGTGTAAATTATCAACTGCTGATAGGCGCCAGTGCAGAGAGAGGGATACAGTGTGAATATGTGTATGTGTGGGTGTGGACTGTATGCTTGTGTTATATTTGGGCACCGGCAGCATGACAATTAATCAACAAATAAACAGGAAAATGCTAGAAGCCAGTGATACAGAATACAACACAATGCATTACAGTAGATACTTAAACCTACTGTAGAAACGCTGAAATTTGACATGTTTTATGAAATCTACATTATGTGTCAGTACATTTGAGGCAAGGCTTCTGGTCTGACCACGATTGCTCTTTTATCTGCAATACTTTGCGCCCACATGCTCAGGTCTGCATTCAATTCAGCACTGCAGTGAAATACCAGGCCGGTACTGCACACTATGATTAAATAGAAAAGGAGGTACCTTGTGGAAATCATACATTCTCAAAAAGAGCGTGGGCTTGTCTGATGAGTCAGTGTTGCTTTGTGGCAGATGGTTTGGCATTGGCAACGAATGTGGGCACAGCCAAGAACAGCCTGATCAAGAGGGACGGTAATGCTGTAACGTATCCTCCAAACAAGAAACATGAAAAGGTTTTAATATAATGCTTTCCTATGTAATGCTTTCCTCTGCCCTCTTGACCTGTGTGCATTTCACTGAACAGAAGGAAATCCTGCTGTACATGACAAAGTGAACACTGTAAACACAAATACACAGTGCAACACGGTGACATTGTTGATTTAAGATATGCAAATAAAACGTGAGATGTGTTGAACATTTCAGTAGCCGCCACTATCATTATTTCTGCTGATTCATAATGACATAGCCACACCTGAACTACAGGTTAGGTAATAAAGCTGTTTCCTGCACATCAACTGTAATTGCAGCCTGACATTAAGTAACTTACAAAGGCCTAACAGTTAATACAGGGGCAACACGCAACATGTAACCCACCTTGGTTTTTCATTTTTTGAACTTTTACCCTCTGGCAGACATTTCCGGACATTAAAGGCCAGTACAAACCATCTAAAAAACAGTTTCTATCTTAGAGCCATAATTGCGATGAAAACTGCCAGACACTAATACAAGTGTGAAAATGCTGAATGTTGTCTATGTGTATATGACAATGTTTTATGTGTTTTTTGTACTTACAATGGTGCTTTTCTATGCTGCTTTTTTTCATATTTATGCCATCCAGTTTTTATTTTTTATTTTTTTTATTTTTCAGTTTTTATACTCTTTTATACATTATTTATACTTTTATGGCACCTAAAGAGGATTACACTTATAATTTTGTTGTACCTGTACAATGACAATAAAGGGCATCTATTCTATTCTATTCTATTCTATTCTATTCTATTCTATTCTATTCTATTCTATTCTATTCAATAACAACTTTATCAGCACAGTCAGTATAACCTGTTTTGTTTTTATCTCTGAAAATGATCTGCATTCAGAGAAATATCAAAGTAGGTACAAGGAAAGGGAAGTTGTGTCTCATTTCCCTGTAACACAAGCTAATTTCAGCTCCACAAACTTCCATTTAAAGCATCTACAAACACATTCAAAATCTTAAAATCTCATCTTCCAGCTGGACTTCGAATATTCTCACAGATAAAACTTGTAGAACTTCTTTAAAATGCATCCCCATCTGTTAAATAATCACATCAGAATATGCATCTCATTTTCATCGTTCATCGGGTAATATAACAAAAATTATTAAAAAAAAAAAAAAAAAAAAAGGGCAACTGAGGAAGCATTAAAACCTTAAAAATATGTCAAGAATGGTGATAGAAAATGAATACAAGACTATTCATTAACCCTTTCATGCATGAATTATGAGAACCTTAGTCAAGATTTTTTTTTTCTGGAGTGTTTTTATATCTCCTTAGGCATAAAAAAAAATTGCAATCAAGTTTTTTTTTCATGGAGTTACAAAAATGTCCATGCATTTAACTTTTTAAGTAAAGAAACATGTATTTAAAACCCAATATCAGGAAGTAAAATGAAAACAATGAAATAAAAACATTTTTAAGGCTGCCAATTTGATGTTTTCTCACATTTTAACATACTCTAATGCTAGCTATTACCTCATATAATATGCAAAGAACAACTCTTTTTATCTAACAAATAACAACTGATTTACACTTAAACATGTTACTGCTGATCAGGTTTATCAAGAACAGCAAAGTTATAGTAATGGTATGAATTGCGGTGTATTATGGGATGTTGCATAAGTGTCCACTGTGTTGGCTGATATGGAACTAATACAACAAAACCTATAAATATACAAGAGAACAGCTGGAGAATAACGGTCCACTGTAGTGACCAAAATGCATGAAAGGGTTAAAATAAATGAAAGTTCATATGAATGATTCAGCTGAAGAAAAGTGTCTGGCTAATAACAGCAGAGGATTTTCTTTTGTGTGCGTTCTTTGCATATTGTGTGCAGTGAATTTGTGTATTTGTTATTATAATCACTGCCATGCCAGCTAATTCTCTCTCTCTAAATATATATGTGTGTGCGGTGTTTTGACAGCTGACTCAAAGTGGAAAGTTGTGTTGCTAGCGCACAGTTTGCAGAACAGCAATCAGTCTTTCTCTCTCTCTCACATACACACACAAACACACACAAACACAAACACACACAAACAATTCATCTTCTACTGTTTCTCTGCCTCACACACACTCACACAATTAGCCCGGCCTCTGGTCCAATCAGAGCTCTGCGTTGGAGAGAGGCAGAAAGAGACAGAGCAGGGTAGAAACCATGGTGCCTGGTCCAGACCAGTATCAGTTTCAGACCACAGTGATCCCCATGTTAATACCCTGCCTGTCTATTTTAGCCACATGGGCTCTTATGTAATCAGTAGCGTTTTCCCAGTGCTACTTTCTCAGTCACCACCTTATCATTTTACATTTAGCAGGTGCTGCCTTCATCCACGGCAATGCAGTGTCAGTCCATCAAAGTAAACAAGAAAACAGTGCAGGACTTTGGTGATTCGGCACAGCGGTTTAAAAAGTCCAGTGCGGACAGATTTACTATCCCGTGGCTGAATGCCTAAGGGGGTTCATCCATGTCCTGTAGATGTGTCCAAAACAAAGTGCAGATGGGCACTCGAATGAAGGATGCCACACCATCTAGCGAGTGGAAACTTATCTGAACTCCAGAGTGTTTGTGGAGCAGTTCATTTAGGTCATTAAAACAGTGGCATTCAGATTGGGATGGCACCAAAGACCTGGATTAACATGCCTCAGTACAGTCCATGAAGGGGTCCTCTTACTAGCGGTGTGCTTAAATAGAGTAAAAAGAGTGGTGGACCTACAAGAATCTACATGGAGAGGTGAAGGGATGGTGATAGGACTTGGTGCATGGAAGGACAGAGTGTGGGAATTGGGTTAGGGTTATACAGTATATGTAAATCGACTGAACAAAATATCAACAAAAGAGGTATTATAGTGTAAGTTATTAGGAAGTCAAGCCCTAAATCAACACGTTAAGTTTTCTTGATGAACAACAGACACCATTAAATCACCCATTGATTTCTGAACTGACATTTTGAAGCCGGTAATTTATGACTCGACAATGGCTATGTTGGCTGTTCGAACTGAAAGTGACCATAAATGGACAAAAAGGTCAGAGCTGCAAGGGGTTAAAAGCCATGTGCAAGTGGTGATGACATGGGTGAATAAATACTGAATTAAATACTGAATCGCGGCCCCGGTAAAATGGTAAACTTCACCAAGCACTACAATAACAAAGTCATTTTTGAAAGTCCAACTCAACAGGTGAGAGAGGTGTCATACAAGCTTGTAACAGTCTTCTTTAAACTCTGAGATTTAATAAACAAAGGAAAAAAATGAAAGCGGACCACCAGATCATGTATTAGGGCAGGGGTGTCAAAGTCATTTTAGTTCACATCTATTCTGGGTCACTGGCAATCTATGAACCCAATTTGGTATGAATTCAACCAGTAGTTTTGCTGTTAAAGTGTTATCAAACAAAGAAACAAACCGAACCAAAAACAATCCTCCTTGCCTCCCCTTTGGGAGGGGCAGGGTAATAACCTATAAATAATGACAACTCTAAATTTGTCTCTTTGTTTCAGCGCAAAAAAAAAAAAAGTCAAATTACAATGTCTACATTTCCAAACTATCTTTAACAAAAAAATGTCAATAACCTGGGCAACTATGAGCAACCTGAAATTCCTAAAGAAAATAAGTGCAATTTTAAACTATTATACCTCAGCTTATCATTAACATGTGCATTACAACTTATAGATCGCAGTGGATCTACAAATACACAAAACATTTAGTAACAGGCATCTGGAACTGAAAAATATATAATTTATGATCAAAACAACCTTGACTGCCAATGTTCTCTGTGCAATTTTCATACTTTACAAATTCAGCCCGTGAGCCATATGTTTGACAACCCTAAATTAAAGGGGTTCTAAGAAAGTGATACAAAATGTAGAGTTTTAAGAACACAAAGGTTAGTGGGGCACAAGCGTCTATGGTGGCGCTGTCCCACCTTGGCCTCCTGTAGATCCATGTCTGAGTAAGAACGTCATCTAAAGTCCAGTAATTAACCTCCAAACATCTGGTTTGACGGTTTAGAGCTGCAGAGGATGACATGTGATGGCTGGTGGTTCATAGCGATCTGATGGTCCCAATGAAACCATCAGATTATTTATTTATTTATTTATTTTGATGAATCCTATAGTTAGGATGGCTCAGGCTGCTCTTAGTTCTGCTGCTATAGGCTTAGACTGCTGGGAGACTCATCTGGATACACTGAGCTCTTCTCTGCTCCTCCTCCTCTCTGACCTCCTCTCTGCTCCTCTTTCTCCCTGACCTTTTCTCTCCTAATTTTCTCTTCTATTTACGCCCCAGTGAATACATGTTACTGACTTGACTTCTTCCCTGGAGTCTCTGTGCTTTATCGCCTCACAGATTTTCCCAGGATCATCTCTGGACCTGCTGCTGTGGTCCTGCCTCTCTCCTGCCTTCACTGTCATCACTCACTTATCCGTATAGTTATGGTAGTGTTCACTATACAGTTCCATAGCTGTTCTAGTTCAGTTATCTGTGCATCAACTGCATCCATGTATCTCCCCCTACTTCCCCCCCTCTCCCCCAGTTTCTCTCTATCTCTGTCGCTCTCTCTTTTTCTCTTTCTTTACCCTCTCTCTTCAACCCCAACTGGTCAAGGCAGACGTCCATCCTCCTGGACTCTGGGTCTGCTCGGGGTTTCTGCTGTTAAAGGGAAGTTTTTCCTTCCACTGTCACCAGTCACAAGTGTTTGCTCCTGGAGGATTCTGTTGGGTTTCTGTAAATTGGCTTAGAGTCTGGTTTTGACCAGCTCTATATGTAAAGTGTCATGAGGTAACTTTTGTTATGATTTGGCACTATATAAATAAAATTTGATTTGATTTGATTTCAGTAAAAAAAAATATCTTACCGAGACCATTAAATAATTGCCTTGATTGGAAACAGTGTGATGAAACAGATTTTTCAGATACATTTTTTCTTTTATTTTTTAAGGAATTTTTCTGTGTTGTTGTTTTTAAACTGTGAAACTTATATCCCCTACAAAGGACAAAAATACATCACTAGGTCTAGGGAAGTAAAGAAAGTCACTTCAGAGTTTGTGTAGCTACCATCTGTCTTCTAATGGCAAGTTCTTTCAACCATTTTGAGCCCAGACAGTAGCTTATTTTATCGTTGTCCTTGGACGCAGATTCATTCACATATCACATTAGCATTACATTTTGATGGATGAGATTTTTTTGGTTTGGGTAGTTTTCTGCTTGGAAAATATTATTTTTTAAAATAAGGCTTTATATATTTGGTCACTTTCAACACACAGCTCTCAGAAATCTTTCTGTTTGTTCAGTTGTGACCCATAAGATGCAAAAATAACATTAAATATAGAATTTTTGCAGCTTCACTGGACAGAGAGATACAATTTATTTTTATTTTAGTTTTGTTTTTTCTACTTTGTCACTTCCCTGTGGATCAGACTTTGGCATTACTCACTCTATTCAAGCCTCTGGGGAACTGAAGTGGAGTTTTAGCTGAATACTGGGACAGATCGAAGATGTCTGTTGACTGAGGCGAGTTCACCTGCAGGTATTCAAAGATGGAGCAGCACAAGCTTAATGTAGGACAGCCTTCCAACAGGGCATTATTCAGCCCTAAATATAGAGAGGACAGAAGTAGGCTGAACTGACAGCACTGCCAAAAGGCTACAAAAATAAGCCACGATGTGAGGCCTTGTGTACACTGACTGAAGGTTGTGCCTTTATCCTACGTAGTGACTCAGATTTAAGGTGAGCACGATCATTTGCAGCAGTTATCCCCTTGTTCTGAGTACATTTCCACTGCATCCTGTTTATTTCAGTTCTCTCATAAGAAAGCTGTTGCTGGCAGTGAATCTGTTGGGAGAATTCACCAAGTTCGCGGGTAACCCTCTGACTCACTACACCCCCATCCTGCTGCACTAGAACAAAATATTATGCAGCTAATATCCCAAAGAAAAATCCCAGCTTGAAAATGTGTCGTTCTATTCTCACAGTTTGCAAAATCACTTTCCTCTAGCATCTCAGAGCTCATTTCAGGCATTGTTTAGGTTCAATTTGTTTGTTAACACTCTAGCAGCAAAACTATTGGTTGAATTCATAGCAAATGTGGTTTATAGATTGCCAGTGACCCAGAATAGATCTCATTACATTTTGGGAAAAATAGGTCAAAGTTACAATTTTTTATGGATCTTTTAAATCTTTTTTTTTCTTCCCCACTTACTCATAATGGGCAAAATTTCAAATGTATGTAGCAGCAAAACTATTGGTTGAATTCATACCAAATTGACTTTATAGATTGCCAGTGACCCAGAATGGATCTCATTACATTTGGGAGCAGTAGGTCAAAATTCAAATTAAATTTATTTATTTATTATTTTTACAACTTTATCATATTTCCATATCAACCACATTGACATCATTAAAGCATTTCTTTCAAATGTTGTGAACTTGCCCCCCCCATCCAGGTGGCATCCCCACAAATACATCCACATAAACACACATGCATCAAATGGGCAAACAGAACACCGAAGAAAAAAAAAAAAAAAAAAAAGAAATATACACAAGTACAAAAAAGAGACAGACCGAAAAAAAAAAAGACTCAAACCAATCTGTGGTGATCATTCTGGTCATACCACCAACATTCTGGACCTCTGGCATAAGAAAAACATCCCAGCAGTCAGAGTGTGGGCATTGAGAAGACTAGGATGCCAGTCAAAGAGTGAGAAAGAAAGAAAAAGTAAAAACAAGGAGTCAGGCAAATGCAGGCTCTTCATATAAGTTATGAACCGTGACCGGGTTCTGTCATATTTATCGTCCAACCCGTGTACCTTATACCTAATTTTTTCCAGGTACAATCCCAACATCACCTCTCTAATCCAATGAACATAGGCAGGAGGGTTCTTCCCCGTCCAGTTCAGCAATACCAGACGGCAGGCATGCAACGATGCAAAGGCAATTGCATTTTTGTGGAGATGGGACAACTTTAACTCATCACTCAAATTCTTAATGAATTTTTAAAATCTTCCCATGTACTTATAATGGGTGAAATATGTGTGAGGCGGGGGTGTCAAACTCATTTTAGTTCAGGGGCCACATTCAGCCCAATTTGATCTCCAGTGGGCCGGACCAGTAAAATAATAACAGTGAAAAAATTAAAATTATATTATGACCAGGTTTACATCTACAACGTTTACTTAAAAATCTGAATAACATGAACAACTTGAACTGTCTTAAGAAAAACAAGTGCGATTTTTAACAATATTATGCCTCGGTTTATCAGTTTATCGTTTATTCATGTGCATTACAATCACACAAAACATTTAGTAACAGGCAGAATATTAGTACAATTACATTTACTTTTCTTAAGACATTTCCGTTTGTTCATATTTGTTCAGGTTATTCACATTTTTTGTAAAAGTATAGTTTGGTAATGTAAAAATTTTCATGTAATTTTACTTTTTTACACCAAAAAAACAAAGAGAGAATTGGGGTTGTCAGTATTTATAGGTTATAATGATAATATTTTACTGGTTCTGACCCACTTGAAATCTAATTGGACTGTATGTGTCTGTATGTGGAACCTGAATTAAAATGATTTTGATACCATCGATAGTTAATATCTTCATTGTAATTTTTGCATTTCACAAATTCATCCCGTGGGCCAGATTGGACCCTTTGGCAGGCCGTATTTTGCCCCCGGGCCGCATGATTGACACCTGTGGTGTGAGGGGTGGGGGTTGTTGTGCCTGGCACCACTTGTTACCTTTATTACAGTTAGCCAGTAAACTCACAGCACTTTTAACTTCTAAGCATCCATTCACATGCACATGATCATTTGCATATTTTACTCTGCACTGTGACGAGCCTTAACCTGCTTCATAAGACCGTAAACTAAACATGACTAATAAACAAGCCCTGTTGACATTCCTCCTGAACACAGTATATAGGTTAATGGAAATTCACACAGCTGAGATAACAGGTTAGGAAAATGATGTTAGAGGAGTCACATTGATTTTCCACAGTAATATATTGCTTTTCAGATGGCACGTGTAACACAAGATAAAAATAAAATCCTGCAAATCAATAATCATGTGACACCCTGTGCGCTATCTTTACAGAGTAATCCTGGGTGTGGTTATGACGAGGCACAATTCAGTAGAGTAACAACAGTCCTCTAAATGGCCCTGCCAGTAAATCACATGAATTTACAACAGTTTTTAACCCTTGACTGTGAAGATATTGAAAGTAGGTCTGCATTTCTGGCTCTTCCTGTAACTCATTCTCAACAATATCTATCGATGATTATCCATTTCTGGCTGATTTATTGATTTATGACCGTTCTTTTACTGTATTCACAATGAGTTGAAGTGGCATTGTGGATATGATCTAATTGTCTTTTTTATTATCGGGGTTATTGTTGTACTTTTTATTGACTGCCATCTGTATGTCAAATTGCCCCTCGGGGACATTAAACTTTCCTTCCAGTCTGGTCTAAACAAAAACAAGCTTCCACAGCATCGTGTTTGTCTTTTCCTTTCACCACTGGTTTCCTCAGGTCAGCTAAGCTTTTGGTCCAGATCCAAGAACTATTGTAGTCTGTTAAGTGACAGTATCTAGGTCAGATTTAAATAGTTGGGTGTTGTAGATACTTGTTAGACCGTAGTTAAAAAGTCCCTAGAGATCACAAACTCACAATCTAAAACCCAGAAAATAGATTTATGTAATCCTGCTCTGCTATGCCACACACAACAGCAGATAGTATGAAAAAAAAAAACAAAAAACAAAAAAAAAAAACCCCGAACCTGTTTTGTTCCACCTCAGCTGGCCAGAAGACACAAAAACACACACATACCGTGACTCATTAAGAAATTCCCACTCTGTGCTTTGCTACAGATCCTGGCAGTGACTCATCAGAGCATTCAGGATAGGTGTGACATTCAGGGACTCGTTGCTGCTGTAGGAAACAGGTGGTGAGTTCAGCTGTGAGAGGAAAGTGAAGAAAAAAACTGTGGTGATAAATGAACACTTTCATTCATTTTGATCAAATATTATGAAATGATGAATATAAATCTGTGATCAGAGAACAGACAAGGACAGTTTTCCTGTGATGTTCTTACAAACTAACAAACCATCTACTGCAAATACACATTATAGGGTTTTTCTTAAAACTGTAAATTCTGGTTTTTATACAATAACACACCAATCCAATCATTGTTTCCTGAGATTTAAGTGTAAACCAGCTGATATTGTTTAATTGCTTATGCTTAGACCTAAAGGCACCGTAGGAAGGAAACAGTATTCAAATATGTAAACCAACCTGCTTGATAACATGACATTTATAAAAACGAAGCAAAACTGTAGACTAGTCCTTTTTTTTTCAGGCTTATTTGTCGTATGAGTTGCTGGTAAATGTCCAGAAGGTGGAGAGGTGCTAAAGTGGGTGTTTGCTCTTGTATTTCAATACAGAACATTGAATTTTTCATGATAAAATGTGCAGTATAAGTGAGTGATGCACACACTCAGCTGCTCAACAAGTATTGAGCAAACAACCCATAATTCATGTTGTTTTTACTGGGGTCACTTCTTGGAACTGAGTGAATGCACATCATGAGCGATGTCAAAGGTTTCTCTGGCCACATTCCAGTCCAGAGGGGTCCTCAGTACAGCCGCTCCCAGTTCAAGTATCTGGAACAAGTCCACTGTTCAGTGATGGTGCAGGAAATGAGCAGAAGAATAAACTCTATCAATCTGAACGTATAAGGAAACAGCCAAACAATCAGCTGGTTCAGGAAAAACATTTCTCAGCAGCAGAGTAGCATCACTCTTAGTCATAGTGAGATAAGATTTGCCTTAAGTGCCTTTTTTTGATGTAACTTTATCATTCTGATCATTATCACTCACTACATGATGATGGCACAGGCATATGTATTCTCATGCATCAGCCTCTGAAATCCACACTTCATAGTTTATCATATGGTGTCATTGTCTTGAGTGGAAGACTGTACAGGATCTAGTCTGACTACATATTATCTAATCAGCTCCTAGACAAGAAAAGTACCAAACAGAAGTGAAACAGATGTGTACGTCCATTACATCACCACCAGCTTAGGAACATCAGTTACGCTAAGAATTCATATGATCAGACCAGACAACGTACGAAAATGACATTCGGACAAGATGACAAGTGCAACATGGGTTTATTGTCAAACTGGTTATTAAGACATGAACTTGATTAATGCCATATCAAATCTTAAACTCCGCTGTAGTAAAGTGCAGATTCAAATCAAGTTGCCCTGGGAGTTGTCATACATTTTCTATGTCTGGTTTTCAACTGTCAGGTTAAATAGACTGCAACATGAAATCCTACCAATGATGAAAAGCCCTTTTTTCCAACCCACACATCTAAAGCTAATGTGCAAATAAGAGTTCACAAAGCCTTATTTTACTCTGTATAGTGAGGCATCCTCCCTCTGGGTTGTCATACAACTGGATGACACTTGTACAAAATAAGCAGAACTGTCATAGCCGTAGTCTAGTTTGGAGTGTAGGAGTTCTTATGAAAGGTTTTCTGCAGTGATTGGTTGGTTTATATGTGGCTGAACATGCACAGTGGCCCGATGCTGTAACCTTCCCAGGCTTATATTTTGATCGAAATCATTAAAGAACAAAATGGCATTTAAAAGTCGACCATGTATGAACTGTAAGAGGTCACTTCTGTGTACAAGCCTGCACACTCCAGCGGTTGAAGACAGTTTGGCCGCTGTGGGTTTTTAGTGGCAGTCATGTGCATTATGGAATCTCCATGAGTGCCACTTCACCCAACTCTTGTCCGCAGTTATCGAAAGCTCAAAACATTTGCATACAAGAAACACACCCTGTGGCACTTACACTCACTCTCACTCACGCAAAAATCACTCAGTTTCATTCACCTTTCAAACAACAATCAGTACAATGGTTTTGAATCCACTCCTTGAGTGAACAAGGGGGATACTGAAGGAAACGGCAGCAATGAGGTAAACACAAAAACTCATGAGAGATATATTGCACAGACAAGTGCCGGCACAGAATACAACAGTCTCTCTTTCCAACAGCCTAGCCTGTGCATAGGAAGAATAAAGCACTTATGGTGTTTGCAGACATTAAACCCTTCTCATAAAGCTCTGTTAAACACTAAATTGGAACCAAAAATGAGTTTATGTGCTAGAATCCACACCACTTGGCAGATATCCAGATTTGCATGACAATAATGTAACTAAATAATTTGAAAAATACAAAAAACAGATGACTGAGAAAGGGTCCATGACTGTTGGCAACAGTGATGGGACAAATGACCTGAAGTCCCAGCATTTGTATAAAGCCTCAATCTTTGCTTTGAGAAGAGAGAAGCAGGCAAAGTTGAGGCCAGCATGGAGAAAAATCTCTCAAGTTTCATTCAATAAATAGCATTGAGGAATACGCAAAAAAATCTAATTTTCTAAAGCAAAAATACATAAACCCATTGCTCAGTTCATCACATCTGATAGTCCATGTTGCTGTCCAATCCTAATACATTCCCACAGACAGGTCTGTGAGCAGTTTGAAGTGTGGCTCTGTTAGATTGAAAGAAAAGGGTCACTGGTTCCTCCATTTATTCCAAGTATTTTTTAATCCATACTGTTTGAATGAGGGCTTTTTGTGCACAGAAATCTTCAAGTCCACACTCTCCAAACGGTTTCAATTTGCTGTCCTTTTCAGCCTCCAACACACCTTACAGGTCAGGCATTACACTCCTCAGCCCACTCTAGTGCCATCACACCCATCCCCCTTCTCGTCTTTATGTTCCTCCTGCTCTCAAATTTTCAAATTATTATCTGTGGAGCAGGACGAAGGCCTCGAGTTTTTCGGGGATGTTTCCCCGATAGTCAAGGCTGTGTTTGACGATGGCCCTGGCGGCTAGGCACTGCAGCGTAGTGTGGTTTATGGGCTGAATGACATTCCTGGCCAGCTCCTTCTCATCCAGGAGGTCGCAGGCTGTCTGCTGGAAGGCATTGGTGCTATCAAAGTGAGTCCCACAGGATATGAGCAGGTTCATGATGTCAGGATGGCCATTGGATGCTGCAATGTGAAGCGGGCTGGAAGGATGGAATGAACACAAGATCAGTTATACAGCACAGGAAAATACATCAAAGACCAATATGATAATGTTAATACTTTAAAGTGTACCTGTACTGGTCATGCTTACGACATATATACTTTGTGTATTGCGTATAAGCAAGAGGAGGACAAAATTATTATTAAAAAAAAAAAAAAAAAAAAAAACGCCATAAATGCACCACACTGGACATTTTTATTTCACGAATTAAGGGCAGGGGCAGAACCTATGGGAAGCAGCCACCACCTGCCAGAAGTGATGTACCCACATTGTTTCCGGATGATCAAGTGAGCAGTCAGTGAGCACGACTGAGTGGAAACCACATGTTTGTGCTTGTTATTGGTGCAGCTGTAAACTTTGCACTCCGCCATTGTCCTAGAGACATGACCCAGAACTCACCAATAATGTGTCATCTTAGACTGGTGTCTGCTGCATGGGGTCTGTGACCAGTCCATCGCAGCCCAAGTAATCAGACAACACAACATTACTGCATCATCACTGGTGCTGGAACAGCTCGTGAAAGAGGCAACATGTCACCGGCCATGCCTGACTGACGGAGCAGCGATTTAGTACTCACGCGTACTTGACAACAGGCTATGTAACGCACGTTACCTGATGGAATCACTAGTATTATAGGTGATCTTTTGAAATAGCTTGCAAAGAAAATTCACAACAGGTACCCTTTAATATCTGGTAGCTTTCAGGATGGCACAACTGGAGCTTATTTGACAGGAAAAATAAAAATTCTAATGGAACAGAGTACAACTTTCTGCTATACCGTCTCTAATAAGTTTGCATAAACATAAAAATAACAAACTGAGGTAGTAAATTAAAGAATTGAAACCTGAGTAGAAATCGCATAACAAACCTGTTGTCATCTTCGTCTCTGCTGTTAACATCAGCCCCACACTCCAGAAGAATGGAAGCAACTGTAAGGGAGGGGAACTTGCAGACAGGGTAGCGGCCTACACAGGTAGTGTTGCGGTCGACTGCCAGGTGTAGTGGACTGTAGCCATTTTTACCGCATGGCTGAAGCTTTAGGAATCTGTAAAAGTGATGGAGGGGAAAAAAAAAGGAGGTCAAAAACTGACATCAGGGTACCAACACAGGGAAAAAAAGGTCCATCTGACCAGACTCTGAGGACCACACATCAAAGTATTATGGTTACAGTATATGATTCACTGACAAAATTCACTGGGACATGTAGCAAAAGAGGAATACAACAGCAACAACCACTTCTGAAGGTGGCTTAAAGTATGACGTCACTGGCTAGACGTTCCAACAGTAAATTATTGCTTCTTCCAAGGTAACGGGGGTCAAGGACACAACTGTGGATTTCAAGCCAAGTGTTGACATCAAACCTCACTACAGAGGTTTTACAGTAGATACCATCCAAGGCAGAAAGGCTTAGTTCAGGTCTGCAAATCTCACTTATGTGCATGGTCTTCCTCATTTGTGCCATTTCTTCGTACCAAAATAAGTTGAAGGCATGACTATTTTGAAAAATAGGTCAGAATAATCCCTCAAACTGCCATAATATGAGTTACAAAACATTACAAGGGCCATTTCAGAGGGATTTTTTCCTCTGTACAGATATTGACTTGAAAATTAATTTACCTATATATTGTTTCCTTCTTGAAATGGTCCTGCTCTGCAGTACATGGCACCTTCTCCAACAGACAAATGAGGTGCAGGATGATTGACAAAGCTTTGCTGAGCTGGGCAGGATCCGGCGGCATCGGCCCACTTTGTTTCACCGCTCGCTCGATCTCCAACACGCTCTTGGACAGGATCCCCATCAAGTCCTCAAATGACACAGACGTCCCCAGCAGCCCTTTAGCCCTGTCCTGGAGCATGAAGGAGAACAGCTCTGCGAATGACAGCAGACTGGAGGCCGTCATGGGGCTCAGAGGGTCCAAGTTGCTCTGCTGCATGTCCAAAGCGTACTTCCATAGATTGATGCAGCGCTCAAAGTTCCCAGAGTCTGCGTAAACTGCCCCTCTGTAACGTATGTAGTACGATGTGTCTGGATGCTGCGGGCCGAGAATTCTCTCGCGGATTAGCAGGGCTTGCATGCGCATCTCATCTGGGTCAGATATCAGCCCGTCAAGCTCTTCTCCATTTGTTACCTAGGAAGAAGTTTACCAAATTAAGTCCATGCAGTTTATAGAAAGATCAGCTTTTCAGAGGCAACCAGCATGAAGGCCTGCCTTACATGAGACATGCACATCTAAACAAATGAGTATTTTATAAAGTACATGATCAATTTATCAAAGTCTGGCCATAGCAAATCACATTTCGCACTTAAATACACACTATTTTACAAAGTCTTGAGTCTATTTATTACTCACCTCCCTTGCGTAGTCGTATGCCATGATCAGCTGCTTAGGTTCTGGTTTATGGACAATGTTGTTACTGTCCATGTACCTGAGATCCATGGCTCTCTTCCAGTATTTTAAAGCCCCGAGCAAATCTCTTTTCTTATCCACAAATGTGGCTCCGAGGAGTTCTAGAGCATCAATTCGTTCCTTGTGGCTTGTCTGCAGAAGAAAACAAACAGTTTTGGCCTCAAGAACTGAGCTGATTCTAAAATTTATTCACTGTGTTGACAAAATGAAGCACTTAAACAGCATGGGATTTGTATTCGCTGTGGGAGATGGAAACCCTAACCTGCTGGTGCGTCGTCAGGTAGTCTACAATGTTTGTGTGTCCCGTTACACTGGCAGAAAGCAGCGGTGTCATGCCATAGCCGTCCTGCTCCATGGATGCTCCATACATCAACAACATCCGCATAATCTCCAGACTGCCCGACTCTGCACAGTCATGGAGCGCCGTGTTGCCTACAGACAGAGGGGATGTGCATTTTACTATAATCTGCAGATTATGGTATTTACACACAATGAAAACCAAGTGTTACCCCAAAGAAGGTTAGCTGTTTTTTTTTTTTTTTTTTTTTTTTTTTAAATTGGAGTACAAGCTTAATGTATGTGTAAAGTAAAACAAAGTCAGTGATTTGTCCATTTATTTTGCAGTGTTTTCAAACTCTTTCTTTTGCTTTCACTTAGTAGGTGTGGCACATTATAGGTGTAATATGGTTAGGTAGTGATTTAAGACACTATGGTATTCCAAAGAGCCATATATGGAAACACATGTATGTTTATACAGAATGGAGGTTCATTAAACTGAACATAACAATCCCTGCCTACATATCAGTGTTTCTGAAGGTGGATACAAACCTGATCTGTGTGGATAGATAGAATGTTTGGAGACAGAATCATATCATGTAAGGCTTTAACCCTACTGCAAAATATAATCCTAGCATCTATTTAACTGTTCGATTAATTTCAACAACAATGAATTCAATCAATGGGAAGTACCACATATCTATTCTATTTGAAACTTTCCTGTGTACTGCTGCTTTGCTTTCCTTGGTTGTACTCTGTCCATTCTCAGTACACTGAGGCTAATCCATATTCAAGCAGACAAGACCAAACAGGGTTAGTCTGGGATTAACATTTATTTATAATCTTCAGTTTCTGCCAAAATGACACTGATCGCTTTCATCCAACTCTTTAAGAAAACAGGATCAGTGATATTATAATTACCAAAATTATTTTTCTTAAACTAACATCAGCTTTTCCTCCATTTCAACACAGATGGACAAGACAAAGCAGGCTGGGTTAATCCTAAAGAAACTTTGTTCAACACTGGTGCTATGTGAGAATTGTATTGAAGTCAGTGAATTTAGTATTCAATGCCACAGAGCAGATTAGCTCAGATCAAGAATGAACTACAACAAAGAAGCGGATGTGGACAGTCCAACTGTGCAAACCTGTTCTCAAGCATAACCTAAATGCAGAGGAATTTAGACTCCTGTTGTGTATTATAATGTTGCACTTTCAGTACTTGGGTGTTACTGTTTAGAATAAACTCAGCATATTCACAAATAGACTACTGTACAGTTCAATAAGTTTCTGAAAACACTGTGGAACCATCTTTCCATGTGAAAAAGAGTTACAACTAAAATTTACTTACATTAACATTAATTTAAGGTGCCAATACAAAGCAATGGTGGATCAGAACTTCCTCCTTCCAAAGTTTCTCTCGACTCAGCAGTGTTTAAGTGCTTAATATACAACATTCCCTAGGGCACTATTTTCTTTTCTAAGGAACCAGTATATGGCATTTTAAGATGAATTTAGCCTTAAAACACCCGTTGAAGTCACTGCAACATCTTTTAAAGAACCATTAACAAAAATCAAGAAAAAACTATCCCTTTCCAGGCACACCCATACAACCCCTTCCAGCCAGTGCAGTCATCTTCATACTTTTCCTTGTGAAACCAGAAGGTCATGTTATTCTGTTGACTCACTTCAGACACAGACAGACAAATGTTTCACATATGCAACATCACTATTGTATCCTCATAGCTATGGTTTCTAAAACGTCTAGCTGTCGTTTTAATAAAATACATAATTTATCCATTCATTTATCTTACTTAAACCACTTAAATCGTGAACATACACACCTTTGACACTTTTCCTGTTGACATCTGCACCTTTCTCCAGCAGGTATTGCGCGATCTCCTTGTGCCCCTTGTAGCAGGAGATCATGAGACATGTGTGGCCGTGTCTGTTGGCCACCTCCAAGTCAGCTTTGTGCTCCACCAAGTATTTCACAATGTCCAGGTGACCGTCGAAACATGCCGCCCTCAGAGGTGTAGAGTTTGTGAGGGTCGTGCTGTTGACAGAGGCCCCGTGGCCCAGCAGGGACTGGACCACCTTCAGGTGACCGGCGGCGGACGCGGCCCACAGAGGGGGCGCTCCCTCGATTGTCTCCCCGTCAAAGTTCACTGACCCACCGATCTCCACGGGGGCACTGCAGCACTCCAGCAGGTACTCCACCAGGTCCAGATGTCCGTATCTGGCGGCCATCAGGAGCGGGGTGGCCCCGTTTGTCTTCTCGCCCATCAATTTGATCACCTCGGGTCCATCTTTGTTTTCTAATAGTTTCTGAAGCAGCCGGAGCTTTCCGTCCCTGGCTGCATTGAATACTGCCGTCTTTAAATCCATCTCCGGAAGCTCTTATCACCAATAAATAAAAAAGACAGTGGTGCCCAGGACACAGTCTGCTGGGGTTAACTAGAGGTGTAGTGCTGCTGTACCCAGGTGGAGTCTGAGACCCTTTGTTTACAACAAGCTGACTGAGTTGCTAATGGGGAACAAGCTAACCTAGTTCACCTTTTGGTTTAAAGCGCACAGCAAGTCGCGACTTTGAATATTAAGACGGAAAATTTTTGTCGTCAGCAACCTCCTATCTATATGAAAATCTTAAAACTGAATTAAAAGTCAGAGGTTTGAGGCGACCCTTTGTCCAGTAGTGCATCTGTCGCCGAGTTAGCTAGGCGGCTAGTCAACTTCCTTGATCGATTTCGCTAACCAACAAGCTCCGCGTAGCGTAACTACTTTACACCTCCTTATTGATCGGTCTAGCGATACTCATCCACTGACATGTCGTCTCCTCCAACAAGCTCTCCTCCATCAGATTTAACTCCTGCGCTTGTCATAGTTTCAAGACATCCCCCGGGACGATATTTATATTCTCTTTCCAAGGGCCGAAATACAGGAATCCACCCCCACCCGTTGGGCTGCTGCTGTTAGCTTAGCCTGGGAAAACGACGTTCCGTCTGTGGTTCAGATAAACAGGCGGCGAATATGACAAAAAACCGTGTCGTTTTTCTTTTACGTACGCGTTGAGAACCAAAGAAGAGACGCTACCCCAAGAAGGGCATGAATTTCGTCCATGTAGTAGCACAACAATAATCTCAACGAAGGGGAAGGTACCTCGGGCAGGCTGTCCACCCACGGCTCGACCGGATGATCACGACTCGGTTTCTGTCAGATCGTAAACCCGACGCAGTCTTTTTTCTCGACTACAGCCGGTGATTGACGTGTAAGCAACCAATCATAGAGCGGCAACACTCTGACGTTTCCAGTAACGCCAACAAAGAGAAATACAGTGGAAACTCCTTGCTAAATCTTTTGTCGTATTACCACCATGGAAGGAAACTTATGCGGTAAAACAAACTCTACCACATTCAGCCCGTATTTACCGTAACACAGACACATTCAACCACGCTGGATGCCATAGCCTTGATAATATCACTCCCTACAGGATAAAACAAGCATGACCAGAGGATCCCAAAACTACAGCTCTCATTGAAAATAAATGAACACATAAATACCCAGACATTTAAACACAAATTTTATTCAGCCATCCCAATAACTTAACAAGTTCCCAGAGCGCCTCAGACCTGACTGAGTGACCAAAAAACCTGACAGTGCATAAAGTAAAAGAGAAATGCCAACAATGCACAACCAATAAACATATGATGGGGAAAACATTGTACAGAAAAAAGCCCACCCAAAACAAAATATTGGAAAAAATTAACATTATTAATGTAGCTTTAAAATATTTGTAAACATCTGCCAAACTATACAGTCAATATGCATCATTTTGGTCTCTCACATCGAGTTATGGAAAGAAGCACATAAAGACAGCCACTTGAATTATTGTGTTGTGTGCTGCAGGATACCAATGTCCGTCATATTTATGATAGAGTTTGAGCAAACAAGAAAATCCATGAACACAGAGGGAACTGTGTTTTGTCTTTCCTGAATGGAGTGACATTACCCAATTTAAGTCTGACTTTATGGAGTGCTTCTTCCAGGTCCTTTGAAAAAAATTAAAGTAGTAATTTTGAAAATATTCAAGGCCATTCTGCAGAGGCTGTCAACATTTTTCTTCCTTTGTGTTTTTCTAAGGTAATGTTTCAGCTGTCTGGGAAACTTGCAATTCAAAATTACAAAACAGGTTCTCACATAGCAAAACAGCGCAGTATAAAACCAGTATGAACCAATGAAATTTCTATGGCATTAGGTAGTGAATAGCAAAGACAGATGCAATGTTGTAGGGAAGCAAATACAGATTTTTGTAACAAGCCTGTGCACTTACACAGTTGGCAAAAATGTAGATTTTTCAAACAGAACAATGTGTTTTTTTTTCCATCAGTCACATAAATGTAATAGGGGACATTTTAAAGAGATACTTGACCTACGTGTGGTCAAATAGTGACTTTAATGAGATCTGAAAACCCGCAAGACTTACACATTAAAAAATATGATACTGGATCTGGATGTTGTCCAGAGAGCCCATCTGTATTTACATGTTCAATCCTTTAAACCAAATACAAAGATTTCTACAACAGGTCTGAGCTCATACTAGATTAAAGTTTACTTTCTCTCTGCAACGCATTTTCTCTCTGACAGTTTATCGATAGCATATGAAGCTAATGATGTTTAGCCTCCCACATAATGCAGATTAGGTTTAATAAACACAACAAGAAAATATACAAGACATTTTTTTTATAACCCAATGCAACCTGTGAGGGGACATGCTTTTTGTCTTGTCAGGTTCATTTACTGATAACCAATACTAAGCTCATAAGAAAAATATATCTTTTTCTTAAAGCACCCTTAAATTCTTAGTTTCAACTCTCTCGGTTGTTTCAGTGCATTGTATGACTGTAGAACGGATAATAGATCAGTGACAGTAGGTATGAGATGACTGGGGCAGAACTGGGCAAAAAAAAGAAGAAAAAAAAAGGACATTAAGAATAAAAACACAGTAAGAGGAACCCATTTCCCTCAACGGGACAAATAAAGTATATCTGATCTGGATCTTAACAAATTATATTTTAAGTACCTGAAGTTTACTTGAACTACATGACTAGCTCCTTAAACTGCCATAAATACAAATAGTTACAAGTAACACTTCAAGCTCCTAAACTCATATGCATAAAGTTGTTAAGAACAGCCGTGCTGCATGAAGATGGCATGTCAGACTGTAAAACCTGGCAGATTGATATGATCCAAATTCAGAGCAGCACTACTATTCTAACCACCATATGCACATGAGTCCAGGTACAGATGAAGAGAGTGATGAATCAGATCCAAGGGTTTGAAGATTGTTACGATCCGACACGTGTTGTAGTTGTCTTCTTGTCAGAGAAGAAACTTCTCAGCAGGACAACCTGGCTGATGCTGACAACCAGAAGGATTATGGCCTCCCCAATGGACCAGAATGCCACACGGGTGTTGAGGTCCTCTGCCCGACTGCGACCTTGGGCCTCACGGAGGCGGAAGTGTGTCTGGTAGTCAATGACCGACTTCAGGGCCTCGTGGATGGACACACAGGCTGATTCCATCTGCAAATTGTAAACAAGAGCTGTCAGAGGATGGTATAAACCCCAGCCCCCACAAAATAGAAAAGTAGTCATAGCTTAGTTTCACTGAGTTTGCAGAATGACACCAGAGATGCACAGTACTTTACTAGAAAAATACTGAATGCTTTTGTTGTTCTGTTCTGGCAACAAAACAATGACAAAAAATGTGACAGACAACACAGGTGGATGAGAGATCAAATTGAAAAGAGGAACCAGAAAGTTAGTAAAGTGTAGCAAATATGATGCTATTGTATTTTTTTTTAAACAGAAACAAAACGATGGTATACAGACATTCTGATCACTTTACCCCCCACATTATATGTTGAGGAAAGAAAAAGAAAGAGGGAGAATTTTGTATATAATGAAAAACACCAAACCACTGAAAGATCCAAACAGTTCTAAATAAAAGATATAAGCACTGACATTGACCACAGGACCTGCAGGTACCCAACCGCAGAGGAAGTATCATAGTATATGATTGAAACACCATCCAATTGGAAATTAAACTCACCCCGCCTCATATGTAATTATACAAACACACAAGCCAACTTCCACAAAACAGAGCTTACCTGGGTGAGAGCAGTGACTCTGTTCTCGTTAGGGAAGAGTGGGGGATCATCGCCAACTTGAAAGTCAAAGTAAACTGTCTTGTGTGTGAAGGTGGAGAATTCATTGCTGAAGCAGAACTTGTAGGTGCCATTTTTGGCTGCTGTGAATGTGAAACTGTCATATTGTTTCTTCATCTCCTTGTAGAGTGTAGTGCCGTCTGGGTCTTCCAGACGACAGTCCACATCATAATGGCCACCAGTCACCACCTTCAAAAACACAAAAGACCCTCTATTCAATGACATGATGACACAAATTTTTTTAGCTATTATGCAGTGTATGGATAAAGGACTGGAGAAGGCAAACTCCTGCAATTCAACCTAGTGTTAAATTACATAATAATCTAACAATATCTGCTAATATCTCAGGCCATTTTAGGTGTTAGCCACAATTATACATAGAAACATATGCAAGAACAAACTAAAGAGCTGACAGAAAAAAAAAAAAATCTGAGATGAATCATTTCCGTATTCTTTTCTGCAAAAACATTTTTTTTTACTGCCCAGTTTTTGTGCTCCTCTTGTCTCACACAAAACCAGAAAGATGAATGATTCATTGACTCGATAAATCATCTTCAGGTTTGGGAATGTTGGTTGAATAAAAAGCTCTTCTAAGAGCTGTTCAAACCAATCCATACTCCACTGCACATTAGAATACAATTCTGCTTGTGCAGAGGACAGGAAATTTAATGGTGTAGTTGCATATTTGTCTTTGCTATGAATTAATTAAACTACTTTTAATGCATAACGGAAATAATTATTACTTGCCACCCTAAATACATAATCAATATGCTTTTCTTAAACAAATCCACACAAAGGCTACATACAAGGTAGAATAATCACAAATCTAGCACAAGTCACATGTATATGCAGGTCTGATACAGTATTACTGAGCAGTTTTCTGTATCCCCAAAAGGTGATTGTCTGACATGTATGAACTATGTTTAACATTACACTGTATGACTATATATAGTGAACAAACACTTGGTTGAAGGTGTGGTCCTAAAAGTCTACCCTCTACTAACTACATAAACAATTTACAGATTCACATATATATATATATATATATATCAGCTGAGCAGCTATGGTATCAGCCAGCGCTGGCCTTAATATCATGCAGGCTATTGGCAAGGCATTATTTTATCAATAGCAGTGCTTGGTTTTTAACTGTTGAGTACATAACATCTGGTTCATAACTCTCTATGGCTGAATTTGATTTAATTCAAAAACAGTGTGGATTAAAACACCATTATATTATTGCTATTTTGTCATGATGATGATTTCAATGCTCCCTTAGCACAAATGGAGGATTAAATAACAAAAACATTTCTAACATACACAGATATATGTATACACATACATTAAAAAAATGTCAGTCTGTTGTAGAATTTTTGCTGATACAGATGTTTTGCTTGTGTTAAAGTACTGATCATCCACACCCCTATTTTAATTACATGTAAACGTACGTGTAAGTACATGTTTTCTATCAGTACCTTTAGTCATCCAAAAATGGTCACTTAAGTGGTTATTTGTCATATATAGCTGTTCCTAATCTAGATCTTGGCAAGTTCTTTGTACATTTTAGTACAAATAATAACCACTGACATTTCATCCAAAATAGCCATCATAAAAATTTGTGCACTCACCTGAAACTCCAGTGTACACTTGGTACCAATAATGATGTCCTCGTAGAAACACTGCTTAGCATTGTCGGGTAGCTCAAAAGTTAGCTCAGAGCCCAACACCCATCCACAGAGCAGCTGGGCCCACAGCACCTGCAACAGCACCCGAGGAGATCCGTACATCCTGAAGACCGAGAGCCAACAGCTTCAAAGTAAAAACCCCCGCGGATCTGCCAAAATAAACATGAGCAGACATCAAGCAAAAATCAATACAGACTGTGACAAGAGGAAAAAAACGGTGACAAAGCAAACCCGGACATTGATATTAGCGACAAGGTGTTAGCTTAAAGCTAACTAGCCGGACGAATGGCCTCTATGTTTGAAAAAACAAAAAACACTCAGGCGTCGTACAATTTTTTTCTAGCTAGTGTTTTCTTGTATCGTATGCATATTCGTAGTTATTAATGTAAAGTCAAATTCATTCAGAAACGTTTCGTAAATATTATTATTTTTCTCAGTCAGCAATAGCTACTCACCTCCAACTGCTCACCCGGATGCGACTAATGCAAGGTAACGTAGAACAAACGTGGCATCGCATTGGCTGCCAGCAGTAAACTCCCGCCTCTATCTCGTTCCCATTGGTAATAACGGAGAAGGCGGAGCAAAATTAGATCACGTGGCCAACGTCTACGTTCTTATAAATGGTACCGTCCCCCCGGTACTTCAGTATACTCCAACGTGGCTGCTACTGTCTTAAAAACACACTACACATATATATTATATGTAGTAATTAACTGAACTGCTCAATTTTTTTAGGTCTCTGTTTCATTCGCGTGTCAATCTTTTAGTGATATGATTATAAACCCCACTAAGCTCAACAGCTAATTGTTTTTTTTCTAAATGGTCTGAGGCATGTCTTATTGGTAGATTTAAATTAAATTGTGCTTAACTTAATGCAACTCAAACTCAAAACACTGTTAAAGTAATTAAGTAAATTCCTCTTTTACCTGTATATCAAAAGAAAACATTTTGTAAATTAATTGAAGACCAATTACATCAATGTGGGGGTGTGTAATGATATGTACTTGCAAATAGTTAGCTATGTGGTTCTTTGGTGGATAGTTTAAAGGAACCTCTCTTGGTGGTATCATATGTCGATGATACCACCAGATGTAGGTTTTCTAATGTTCTGTGTAACAGGTTCAAGTTTTCATCTGTGACAAATGTTCTCAGTTTGGATATCATAAAGAGCAATCTTCTCATTTATTGCTCAGCTAAATACTTCCTTTTATTCCTCTTGTTATTCTAGTTTTTTCATACATCACATGCACATGTTAATGTATTCTTATTCATATCTGCACTGTACACACACTTTCATTGTTTATATTGATTTAATGATCATGATGATGGTGATGATGACAATTAACATCTTGATAAAATAATAGTCAGACAGAGCTGGTTTGTATTGCCCTGTAGGAGTCAGCTGATTGAATTTTATCTTAAAAAATAAAGGAAAATAATTGAACTGACTTAATTTCTGTGAACAACATATGGAGCCTGAGGATAGCCATGACTGTAGCCAGCAGTGGGTGCTTCTGCTGATTGAGATAACATCTTTTCATTGCTATAGTTGGAACGTCAATACCATAAGGATAGACTATATGTAACATTTACACAGAGGGGGTATTTACAGTGTTTGAGATGTGGTACTAAATGAATAATAAATATAGAAAATAGGCACTATAACCAAGAGTAAGATATAAAAAAGTTATTATTTGAGTAGTGTTACACTTGGGAATTAAACTATGATACTATACAGTTTTCCATCTTTCTGAATCTATCACCATAAGTTGTATAATACTGAATTTGCCACACAACTTCTTGGTACTGCGCGGAGACTGCGTCTTTCTGACAGTTGTGAATACATGTCTGACCCCAAAACGAATTCTCGCGCGATCAAACAATACGAGATTACAGTGTTGGGAGGGCTTTATGGAGAGCTGGCGAGACAAAACAAAAGCCACACATTTCAACCATCAGGCGCTGGTCGCTTTTTTATTTTTTTGTAAACCAAGACATATTTGATTCATTATACGTACTGACTCCCGTTTATCGACGACATTACAAAAGTTTTGCACCATGCCTAGTAGTACGTCTTTGCTGGAAGCCGAGGAGGGAGAGTCCGAGGTTCCACCGCCGCTAGTGCACGCTTTCGCCGGTATGGGCCTCGAGGAGCACCACGGCACCCACAGCCAAACCCCCGAACAAGCAGACGAAAGCCTCTCTTTCCACCATCAGCTTCCTCCGGTTTCTCATTTCAGTCTTCTCGGTACGGTCCTGGACTTGAAGCCGTTGCCGCTGCATCGGCCGCCCTCTAGAGATGAGATGAACATAACGGCAGCGCCCGAGGATGAAGAGCCAGAAGTTGTTGCCGCCGCCGCCGATTCCTCTGGCTGCACCGGCGGCTCGTTGCTAGCGCAGGCCCACCGCCACCAACACCTTCCATCGGGGCCGAACGGCTCCGTTATGCCGTCCGGGATGGAGCCGCCTCAGGTCGAGACGGTACTGTTGTACAACGGGGACGAGCGGGATGATCCCGGGGTCGGCGGCAGCGCCCTACCGTCGGCTAACAGTATGGCGATGCTACAGTCCGGCGTGTACGGGGAATCGAGCTACGAGGCCGAACCGTCGCTGTTGGCTCGGAGAAAGAGCGTTAACACAACCGAATGTGTGGCCGTGCCGAGCTCCGAGCATGTCGCAGAGATCGTAGGCAGGCAGGGTGAGTTGTTTTTGGTTTTGGTCTGACTTTGTTTATATTGATAAGCTAACAATCAAAGAGGCTGTTAGAAGTGTTGACGAAACTTTCAAAGCCGTAGCAGCATGATACGGTCTGGTTATATAAAAGCAGAAAAATAGAATTCATTTGTAATTAAGTTAACACTTCGAAGATTAAAGTTAACTATATTTTATTTCATGTATTTCCATCTTTAACCCAAATAACTCTTGATCAACTTGATTTTCTTTGTTACTCGGTGTGAGATTAGTGTAAAAAATTATATTGTGTATTTTAAAACCCGCCATTTTAAATACAAATTTATATATAAATTACATTATAGACATCATTTCTAAAAGTCCAACCAGCAGTCCATTATTATCCCCTTCTCTTAGCCACAACAGTTATTGTTAGCTTGAAGCCAGTTAGCTTAGCATCAAACTGGGTCAAAGCTGCCCCAGCCCAACACCCGTAACAAAAGTTAACACCACAAGTTTGTCACCCAGCAGCCCCTTCTTTGTTTCCCATCTCCGATAGTAGTTCTTTATGGTCAGTATTTTGTCGGTGCTTTGCTGACAGAGACATAACCCTCAGCTGTGTCTCCCGGTGCTCTATACCTGCTTTGGCTTTGTCTCGGTGGAGGACATGAATAACAGTGTGCTGCTGGTCACCACTGCTTTGCCACATCAGCTGTAGGTTATAGTTAGCTCCGTGACAAATCCACAGACTTCTGAGTTTAACTAAACACGTCTTGCTTTTCTTAGATATCCAAAGCCTTGATCTGGCCTTTTTATATAAACTTCACATAGCTTAAGTGGTAGGGTTTGGAAAAGTGTTGTGTCGTGTGCTAAACCAGTTGGGGGAGGGTGCAAAGACTGCAGTGTTGACAACAACAGGAAATGGCTCTGCTGGTAATGATGCTGGACTCTCAACCACAGCTGAAAGCAATATTTAATTTATAAGCCATGCAACTTTTACATTGCATTAGTGACTGGAAACTTTAATTGGGTATGACATGATGTTTAAGTTGTTTCAGTGGGAGGTGTAGCATTAAAGTTAATCCGTGCTCATTTAATGTAACATTGTCAGATTTAGAAGTCAGTTAAAAAATAATCTAACTTTTTTCTGCAGGTTGTAAGATTAAAGCACTCCGAGCCAAGACCAACACCTACATTAAGACACCAGTGAGGGGTGAGCAGCCTGTCTTTGTAGTTACGGGACGAAAAGAAGATGTGGCGATGGCCAAAAGAGAGATCCTGTCAGCGGCCGAACATTTCTCCCTCATCAGAGCCTCTCGAAATAAGACTGGGCCTCTATCTGCTGTAACAGGTCCAGGGACCCCGGCTTTACCTGGACAGACCACCATTCAGGTCAATAGTCATTGTCACCTTTACTTATGTTGTTTTTAAACATGCTTAGTCTGTAAAGAGTATGTATTTACTTTGTGTCATATCTACCTCATAGGTTCGGGTGCCATATCGTGTTGTGGGGCTGGTTGTTGGTCCCAAAGGTGAGTACTTTAACGGTCTAATTTTGTCTCCTGTATATGTGAAATGCAGGAGCTGCAATGCAACTCATTGGTATCTTTTTTGCCTTTGAATATATTTTAATATTTGCAGCTTGATGAACTCCAGGGTACTTTTTGCTGTCTGAGCCTTAAACTGTTTGCCCTGTTGACATTACCACCTAAGTGTGAGTAAGCCCTGGGGTTGATTTGTAAATTGCACTCCAGCGGTTCTCAACCATGTGCCATTCAGAGTAGGGAGGGAGAGAGGGAAGAAAGCTAAAATTACAAGAAATTTGAGCCGTTTTTCCTTGTTCATTGATTGTACTTCCAACTTTTTTGTGTCGTTTGCTCAATCCATGCCTCGGATGTTGATTCCATTTTAAGAAATATTTGAAACTCAAACCCTTAGTTCAGTCACTATGGTCACATTTAATTTGGCACAAAATTATCACAGCAATGGTTCTTCTAATTAAGATATTAAGAATTTTAAAATGAGTTTAAAATCTTGCATATTGGTGTTTTGTTAATTAACTGACATTGGTTTTGTAAGTAAACATGATTGTGATCTCTTTCAGGGGCAACCATCAAACGCATTCAGCAACAAACCCACACCTACATTGTGACGCCAAGTCGTGACAAAGAGCCCGTGTTTGAGGTTACTGGGATGCCAGAGAACGTGGACCGGGCGAGGGAGGAGATAGAGGCACACATCGCCCTCCGCACTGGAACCTGCGGCAATATTGAAGCTCCCGGTGTAGACAACAATGACTTTCAGTATAATGGGACCGACGTTAGCTTTGAGGGTGCTTTAACACCAGTGGGCCTGGGGGAGGGTGGGTGGATTCAGGCAGGTACATCTTCACCAGGTGGTGGTAGCCTGCTGCCGATGAGCATCAGCGGTACTCAGCGAATGAATAGCAATATTAACAGTGGCGTCCGGCTGTCTTCCACCTACCGCAACGATAGTTCCAGCTCCCTGGGCAGCGGTTCCAGCTCGGCTGATTCGTTCTACGGTGGCGGGAACGGTAACCGGATGGCAGACTTCAGTCCAACCTGTCTGTTCAATGCCAATGCTAACAACAACAACAACAACACCAGCAATGGTGGCGGTACAAGTTTCTGGTTCGGAGACAGCCTTCTTCCTGTGGGGTCTGAGGAGATGGTCAGCCTTGGAGGTGGAGGTTCCTCCTCAGGATTCGACCCCTTAACCATCTCCACTGCCCAAGCCACATACCCGGCTGCACAACCCCAAATCTGGAGCCCGTTTGTGGACCATCAATCCCTCCAGGCTTTTGATGCTCGGCAAACTCAGGTACGTGAAATGTATGAGAATACAGGTAGTGGTTTGTGGTGTATGATTGAATGAACAAACCAGTAGTTTAAACTTGGTTAGCCCAACCTTAAATGATATGATGACAACAGTATTCATTTTATTGTTATTAAAAAGGATGTTAATAGTTGGGATGCAGTAGTATTTGATATTTATTTAGTAATGTTAGACATTTTCTATTTATGATTTTCCATTACTGTTTCATTATGCTCTGTTATTTGTAGTATGTCTCCTTTGCACAAATGACACTTTTCAGAATTTCTTTTTTCATTTGGACAACATACAGAGGCAAGAAATTGTCACATGAACGAGAGTGAATGTGACTCTGAACAGTGTAAAGTGGAACTCAGAAATAAAACAAGTAAATGGTTCAATTAGAACTGTTTAAAATAGTTAAAGTTTTGTTTTTCTTTGGTTCCCTGACTCAGATCTTCACAACTGGTGCATTTCCAGTTTGCATTTTTTGTAGTGTTTTGACAGGTTAGAAAATGGTTAACACCGTTGCTAATTCTTTGGCTAATCTCCAACCCTGTAAAGAATGTGATGTAGTGACAGTTTGGTTAGCCGAATGCCAAAATTGGTGCTGACATATCATTTTTAACAGTGTCAGTGTATAGAAGTTGAAATCAGACAATTGTCTCTCAAATGTCAGATGGAGTAATCTCATCTCTGCTGTCACCTGTGCACAGACCAGTCAACCTGGGACACCCCGGCTCTCTCCAACATTCTCTGGGACCGAGGCCTTAGAGCACCCTCAGGCCCAGCGCGTTCACCGGGGGCCTTTTCCTTCATCCGGGACCCTCGACGGCCAAAGGTTCCCCTCCTACTGCTCGGCCTTCTCCTCTTCAAGCGAAAGCACGGCCTCCTCTTCCTCCCCTCCTGAGTCGTCCCTCTCCTATCGTACTGGGCTGGGGTCGGCCGGGAGGGGGCAGGAGATCTGTATCCACTGTATGGATAGCCAGGTCATCGCTGCCTTGGTTCCCTGTGGCCATAACCTCTTCTGTCTAGATTGTGCCACCCAGATATGCCAGGGTCCAGATGCCGTGTGCCCTGTGTGTTTGTCCCCAGCCACACAGGCCATTCAGCTCCGCAACATGTGAGGGTTTTTTTTGTTTAGTTTTGTTTTTTTTCTTTAATTTTATTTTTGTTCAAAGTACAGCTTGTTGGCTGTTTAGGCGTCAGCTTTCCCAACACATGAAATTCATAATGTGGAAAATTACAAAAAACTAAACCAGTGTCCTCATGCTGGCTTCAGTCCAAGGTGGTGTATTATTGACAAAAGTGAGGAAGAATATGTGATTGAGGCATGATCTGTATTCTGGGCACGAGGCAGGGTGTTCAGCCCGTTTATGTGCCTGCTCTTGTGAAGTCTTCTTCCTAAATTGATTGATCAATGGGGGGGTGGGGGGTGGTAACCCTGTATGTAGCATTGGGGGAGGGGTGGGATACTTTTTTAAAACTTTATTTGCTCATGATTTACATTTTCCTCTCCTTGAAATATGTAGTTGTAACTTTTTGCCTACCTATATTTTTAAATAATTTTTTAATGATGTTGAATTCTGATTCTGGGTTATGGGTCAAAGTTTTTTCTGCATCTCACAAGTTTATCTCTTTTAATTTTGCTGCTACGGTTATTTTTATGAGCTCAAATTGTAGCCGCTGCCCTTTACCACATTTGTTGCGCTCACAGCAGGAAACAACAAGGAAAAAATTATTGAGCCTGTTTACATTTAGTGAGTAAATTAATTGTATACTCTTTGTAATACAGAAGAAAACTGGACATAATTAACACATGCTACATTATCCTGACAAATCCAAGATAACTCATGTAATTATTATCAGACCATATTCTGTTTACATCCTCTAAATGCTAAATCCGAATTGCGTTTTCCTGATACTAATATGCCTGTAAATGCACCCGCAGAGGGTTGGTCAAACTCTCTCACACTCCGGTGGAAACATCCCGTTACCTGACTCCTCCCTTTCATTATTTTAGACCAGAACCAACAAGTGGGTGACTTTCTTTAAAAAAAAAAAAAAATTGCACCGTAATGTTACACCACTTGAGTATCACAACGTTATTTTTCATCTTTACTTAAGGAATCTGTTTACGGTAAACTTGTGCCTAATTCCGTTCTGGGTAAACAAAAAGAAAACGACTGGTTCAGTGGAAACAGTGTTGCTCTGTCTTAAAAACAAACTTGTGGCCTTTTCAGAAAGCCTGTAATTAACTGACAACACTATCTTACAAATCCAGATTTTGGTTCAAAGAACACAAGCTGACAGAATGAAGTCTTAATGTATTTGCTGAAGTTCAATCTCTTAAATGCATCTCGGTGGAACAAAGCTTTTATCACAGGGATGCTTTGTTTTTGCCTCCTTTAAAGCCTTTTTTCCCCAAGTATTTACCGCCATTTGACTTTTTTTTTTTTTTTTTTTTTTTTTGACATTTTCTAGCTTCTTATATATTTTTAGAACCAAACACTCCCATTTTTATTTCTGTTTCATACATGTTTTTGCATTTTGAGTTGTTAACCTGGTCTTCTGGTTTTGAGCCAGACAGACAAAACAGCTGGTACTTTTGGTAGCATTCACCTTCTCAACTGGGATATTTTATGAAACTACTTAGAAATGGCCGTAGTCTGGAACAGTTCCCTGTACTTAACAGTCAGGCTGCTGATTTTTTTTTTCAGCAGTATCTCACTTTATTCAAGTCTTTTTTCTCTCTCTCTCACTCTCTTGAAGTGTTCCACCCTGTGGCCAAGTTACATGAAGCCTTTTTGCATCGCTGTTGGTTAGTGGTCCCAAAATGATTCTGTTGAGATAAAGGCCATCTGATGCTTTATTCTGTCTTTATTTAATCCCATGTCTTGTCTACTAGGCCTATGCAAAAACCATCTCAGTATGTCGACAACACGAGGACGCACTAGATAATTTTACTTCTCGGGTTTTAATTACAGAACTTGTAGACGGACGTATCGCTTCTTTTTTTTTTCTTCACTGCTCTTACGCACTGATGAAATGAGCTCCAGTTTTGATGGTACACACACTTTGCTTCCCACTTTTCCTACTAAGCACAGTCTTTTGCCATACCTCATCACACCACCGTCAACTTGGGACTTAATTTGGTTTTTCTTCCCCTTTGAATATGAAAGCCTCTCTGCCGGAAAAGGAAAGGAAAGGAAGATATACCGTTCTCCCATTTTAGCTTTAACCACCATTGTCTGTAGACTTTGTTTTACAGGATCACATGAGTAAGGGGAAGCAGCTGGAATGAGCTCATCTTGGACTGTGCAGACACTACATAAGGTCAATACTGTTGCTTTACTGTTTGGACATTGGACCACAGTCCTCGAAGCCTTCCAGCTGTAAACAGTATTTGGGAGTTATTTTACCTAGCCATGTTAAATATTATCTCTCTTATAGATGATTAGGCTTTCTTGAGGAAATTGAACCAAATGAGTCCCAAAAGTGCAAAAAAAAAACCCAAAAAAAACAACTCCTCCGCTTCTGCCCCCGTTGGGTTTTCTATCCGTCCGTTTAGTTTATTTTCACATCTCTCAGAAGGGTCGATCTTTTTTGCTCTCTTTTCTCTCTCCGAGCGAACGCAATACACTGTTGGCCCACAGTTTATTGACATTTTTGTGTATGTATTATATAATATTACTGTTAATGACTGATAAATATACAAAACTTATTTAGTTTACTTATTTTGTTACATTTCATATATATACATAAATATATCTATATTAAAATGTTTACAATAAGATTTTTAATTTTTTTTTACTTCTGAGTGATTAAGTGAATGAAGAGTTGGAAATGCAGAAATGTTGCAGGAGGGTGTCAATGCTATCTGCTTGTAGTCTAGTTCTTAGTTTACAGTATTGATGATAATAGTATTGATAGCTGCCGTTTAACCTAATGGAAAATGGAATGTGCATCACAAAGCATGTCTTTATAATGTACCGCCAATGTAAAACGTCTCACTGCAACTGTAAAAAGGCCAAGGATACAAGCTGCCTGTCATGTCTGTACGCCACCAAATTGAGAACGGTATACTGTAAAATGTATCTTAGATATCTCTATATAAATACATATATTGTTAAGCTGTACCAACAGTTCAAAGTATTTGCTAATTTTACTACATTTTGTTATGTATATGTAGGGGGAGTCTTATGGCATATAAATTCAAATTGAGTCAGGAGTTTAAAAGCAGACTATATTTTATAACGGCCTTTTAAGTTATTGCGGCCAAAGCACTGATATTATATATTTGCTGTAAAGAGAATTTAAGAGTTTTATTTTTCTGATATTAAAGTTACTTAATAAAGACGGTTTCATTTAAAGCCCTTTCAGACTAATGTGATTTCTTCCTGTAATTAACTGTTTTCTGTCTTTCTTTGTTGAATCTTTTTATATATATATATATATATATATATATATAATGCACGGCCTATTTTCATTATGTAAAACATCAACTGTGATTTACCGCTTGTAATAGATTACACTTCCTCATTTGTGCACATTGTTCTATTTAACCCTTAAAGACCTAAACAGCTACCAACAACCAAAAGCATATACAGATATAAAATATTTAATAACTTTTGATCCACTAATCCTATCAATATATGTAAATAATTCTAGTAAAATGCAGTGTTCCAGCTTTTCATGTTCTTCAGATATGACCTGTTTGGATTTTCAGAGGCTGCGCAGTGAACATGGAAACAGTCATATTCTGTAACACTGATTCACTAAAACCCATGTGGTTTGACAAATGACAGTTGAACAAGTAACTTTCTGCTTCAGTTTTCTCTTTTAATAGAATAACCTTTGACTTTGTTGATTTTCATAACCATCTACATGATCAGTAAATTAAATATAAGAAACCATCTGACATTCACTGAAAAATGCAGAGGATAAGTAATAAATAGTGATAAATCACTTGGGTACAGTTAAATGTAGGGAAAAATTCATCTGAAAGTCACTCTAAAAATAATTCTAGGTCTTTATGGGTTAAGAACTCCAAACCAATGACCCATGTGACAGTGCGTGAAGACCGAAAACTGAAAAACAAAACTGAAACTTTACCATGAGACAGCTGCCAAATAATAGGAAATAGGCACCTGGTTCTATTATAAGGTCCACAGTCATGACTTTTGTCATGAGGAAAAAGTCTCTGTGGTCAAAAGGTGCCTTTTTAACTGTCAACAAAATATTAGGTTAAAGTTTGTGGCACTGGACAATCTTGGAATAAATACGGATAATAATTCACTGCAATTTCGTTGACCATATAATGAAATCTTTAAAATTCACCGGGGCAGTTACTTAGAATGCTGCCTCTTTACCCAATTCTTTAAGACTCTGCTAAGGACACAGGGTTCCTAAGCTTAGGAAAAACCCAGAAAAGTAATGACATGAAAAAAAAAAATCCTCCATTCCAGGCCTGGAAAAGCCATTAAAATACAGGAAAACTCATAATTTGTGAAATAATCATGGATTTTAATCTTGTATGTAATGAAATTCTCAAGAGCCTGTTTGAGTATAACCTTGTTCTCATAACTGTGTTTTAACCTCATCAAATGATCTGAATTTTGCTCAAGAGGTGGAAAATGTGCGCCAAATAAAAATAATTTAGTACTTTCATCTTTGTTTCTGTAATCTTATAACAGTCAGTGGTGTGTGACTGAGCTTCACTGTGATGCTGCTGCGTTCATGTCCTACCAGTAGAATGCGGAAAATTGTAAGTTTCCATGGTAACGACTTGGTAGTGTTCACATTGTTATTGAGATGAATAATCTATGTTGATATCTTAATGTCTAAAATACACCAAATTGTATACATTTGTGTTAAAATTCAGTATTGAAAAGAGTAACTTGAAGGTTTTCCACATTTCAGCATCTCACAAAATAGTATTTTTAGGTTAACTAACAAAATACTTACGTTTCTTTAGCTACCAATATATATATAACACTATGAATTAAACCATTATAAATTACAGCGGTGTAGGTTATGTATGTTTTATTTAAATTTATAAGTGATACGTTAACCTCCTGGTTGTAGTGGTTTTGATGCAGTTGAGAAATAAAAGTAAACTGTTTTCACATTTGGCTGCATGTAATTAACAGTAAACATCATCCAACCTAAACAGCAGAGGTTTAATCGGTCAGCATCACCTTGTTATCAAGTGGTGCCGGGCACAATAAACTCCGCCCCTTGCATGTATTGTAGCTTATTTTGGCATCGATCCAGCTGATATCATGTCTATGCATGTGCTCATGCCAGCATATCAGTTGCCTCTATATATGTGCCAAGTTTGAAGTAAATTGAAACAAAATTGATGTTTTTATAGACATGTGAAATTTCACCCATTGTAAATAAATGGGAGAAGAAAAAAAGATTTTAAAAAATTCATAAATTTTAACTTTGACCTACTTCTTCCAAAATGTAATCACATCTATTCTGGGTCACTGACAATCTATAAACCCAATTTGGTATGAATTCAACCAACAGTTTTGCTGCTAGAGTGTTAACAAACAAACAAACCAAAAACAATACCCCTTGGGTCCTCTTTTGGGGGTGGGGTGGGGGGGTAAGCAACAGTTTCACCAGTTATAGAATATCAAGCCATGTTTAATTATAGACTCTCACATAAGAAATACAGGTACATTTTATATCTGCAATCTGTCATAGTAGTCAACAGCAGCCCATTGAGCGATGTCTTAGGCTCCTGTCATATCAGCAAGTAATATAGAAAACATTTGTCCACCTTAAAGCACAATGGATAATAACAGGTCATTTCTGCATACAGATTTCATCAGTTCTTTCAGTAACGTAATAACAAAATATCCCGTTTCCTGTCTAATTGTGTTAATAATGCCAGATGTTGAGCTCTTAATTTCTGCAGGATAAAACTGCTTTCTTGGGGTCAAATAAGAACAGTAACGTGTACAAAGGAGCCCATTGTTAGTCTTTAAAAAGTAACCGATTAGAAAGCAGAATGTGTAATTCCCTGCAACAAAAAGTAAACTTTAACAACTCTGTTGTGTTCTAGTTTAACCCCAAAAGACAGCATTATATGTTAAGGGATGACAACAAATAAAACAAATTAAATCAAATAAAAACTGTCATGTACAGTGTGTATGTTAACAGAGGAATATAACAAACACATAGCAGTCTGATGACAAAACAAACCTTGCATGTGCAGACGTTTGTGGGTCTTACTAGTAGAGGAGTAAATAAATGTTTGTTCTTAATTACTTAGTTTCATCTATAACAAATGCCTTTAAAAACAGTGAAATAGAATGCATCACATACAGCTCAGGGCAAATGAGTGGAAGGAACTCGTGTTGAAATCAAATGATTTCTTTGGGTTTCAACCCCTTTCAGCCAATGCAGGAAGGACAGTAACATGCTTGTACTGACTTTAAAGTGCACGCCAGAGAAGCTGCACACTAATAACTGATAATTCTGTATTTATACAATGTTTTACAGAACTTTGATTCAATCCAAACCTTTAAGTCTCCAAAATCATGTCTTAAAGAGTTTAGCTGCTGCATATTTTAACTGAACATAAATATGTTGCATAATGTCTCAGTTATAACTGTGTGGCCTCAGTGCACCTCATATACTGTCGTCACAAACCACTCAGTTCAGTTTCCTTGTAATGACGAAACGTGCTGGTTTTTAAAAAGAAGCTAAGCATGGAGGGATCTGTTTCGATTAAAACTCATGCAAACATCAACATGCATTTCACAACAAAATTATTTACATGGATTAAAAAGGAAAAAAAAAATCTGCAAATCACAATGCAAAAGATTGTATCTCAGAATAGCCAGAGGTTAGCCTACAGGTGTGTAAATGTCTCAATAGTGAAAGGGCAAAAAAATGTTTATAAAGGTGTCTTAGTGTTACATGTGTTCTCTAAAAACAAATGCATCACTGCTCTACAGAAAATATAAACCAACCTAATCACTCTCTTATACTTACTGCAGAAACACCAAAAAAAACAAAAAAACAAAACAAAAAAAAAACAGGGTTATTAACAGAAACCAAAAACCAAGTAAAGTGCTAAAAATATAATACAAATCACTTGATAAAAGTAACAAAAATAAAACTGAGAAAATATACCAATATTGCTGAAAAGCTGTCTTAAATTCTCTCATCTTTGTCAGTAAACTCTACACATCAGACCTGGATCAATAGGTTACAAATGGGGTGTGAATCAGAACACACTGAAGTACTCCGATTCTTTACCACTGTGTAGGAAAGTCTGGTATGATTTGAGATATATTCAAACAAAATCTGAAATTAGAAAATTAATATAAAATGTTAATCAACCAAACCTTCTAATCAACATTACTTGCTGACTGTTTCAGAACAATCACTATTTTGGTTTGACCCAGACTAAGGCATTGATTTACCCTGTTTGTTGTACTGTGATCAAATCTCACACATCTAACGTCAACTGCTGCCTCCTATTTGATTTTTTTAACTTACTCTTATGTAACTGAAACATCCCAGCTGTTTGTTTTGTGTGAAAACTGTGAAAAGGCAGGGAGTTTACTACAGATGTATGAGATTGATCCTTTGTGGCAGCATAAAAAAAGGGCGTTTTCCAAAATAATAACCTGAACATACCTGAAACAGATGGGAGATGACCACAGCAGAAGGTGACCAATGATAGATGGTCAATCTGAGAGAATATCTGCAGTTTTATAGTCGGAAATAATCTATAAATGCATTAAAGATAGATTACGTAACTGCTTTGCCTGCATCTGTGAAGCTGCGAGTTGTTGTGTATTAGTGTCCAAAACCTCTAAACAAACCTGTTTAACAGAGAATTGTCACATGTAATTCATTACTGGTGCACCCACCAGCATGAGCCATCAGTGATTGTTTTATAGTTTAGCAAAATCTGAGTGCAATAGAAGTCCGTTGGCTGTCCAGGCCTGGTGTATGTCGTGTCCTTCTCTACATTTATGGAACGCTGTGGCTCCATTTCTGGTTGGACCTGAAACAGCTCAGTTGATGCCTGCTTTGTCCGGCGGCTCATGTCCAACAGTGATCCTCGCACATCAAAGGTTGTCTATACAACCCGACTGAACTCGCCTTTAGTCTGAAGATGTGAAGAAATCTGTAACAACATGAAGGAAGCAGCAGTGCACCAAACAGGACACCATGGACTCTGTGCAGCTGTCTTAGTCTCATCAGTAGTTGTTGGTTGCGGACTCCAAAGAAGCTGAGTAGTCTAAAAACATTCCAGTTTCATAAGTTCTACGGGTCATCCCTCTGCATGTCGTGGTGCTTTGTAACTGCAGTTCATTTGTAACATTCTTGTCTAGTCTTGTGTTCCAGTCATCACAAATCAAAGCCGTATATCCAACATACGATGAGGTTGGATACATGGCTTTGGCTCATTCTAGTGTTAATTCTGCTTTATAAGCAAAAGTAAGGGCAACAGTGCAAGGTGCCTCAAACATACCTGAAAGTGTTTTTAACAGGAGAAGGCTTCGCTGGATCAGATTTCCCCTCAACAGAGGATGTCCTATAGTCACTGTCAGTGCACTGTGATGGTGCAACTTGGTTCAACACAAAGGGCTCTCAGTCCAGAGGTTGTGGGTCTGCTATGGGCATAGTGTGCAGAACTTCATCTAGTAACTGTAGAGCTCTGTGCAGGTGGATCTCGATCCAGCAGGGTGTCTCTTTGATGCTCTGTCGGGGGTAGTCGGGACCCCAGCCTTTAACAAAACTCATCCTGAGAATACACAGCCTCCGCAGGTCGTCCACACCGATGCCGGCTGCTGCTGACAGACCTGAGACAAGAACAAAAAAACAAACAACAAACATGAGTTTACTGCCGCTAGACAGAGACTTGATGACAGTGAATGTACATTTCATTCACGGTGATTTCAAATTACAAGTAAATAAGATGAATACAACTTCTTCTTAAATTAAGTCATCGTAAACCTTTAACTCAGGAATAGTGTCACAAATAGTTGTTATTGATGATTCAATTGTTTGTCTTCTGTTCATTTTCGTTCTAGCCTTTTGGTGCTTTGGAAACAATCATTTTAATGTACCTGCAGCAGTACTGTGATGTTAGGTTTTGCGTCTGTATCTATGATATTAATGTCTACACATGCTCAGCAAAATGCAGCTGGTCAAAAAATAGTCACAGAAAAAATTAGACCACCCCTTGTTTTCTTCAATTTCTTGTTCCTTTTAATGCCTGGTACAACTAAAAGTACATTCATTTGGACAAATATAATGATAACAACAAAAATAGCTCATAAGAGTTTAATTTCAGAGCTGATATCTATCCATTTTCCATGTTTCCTTAATAATAACCAAAATCACTTCAGTTCTTACATCAATAGTTATGGCATTGTACTGACCAAAACAGTGTTTTTAGGCATTCCATGTTTTCTTTTCTGTCTGTTTTAGTCACATGATACACACAGGAGTTAGTATTTGATTGCATAACCATTGTTTTTGATGACTTTGGATGGTCTAATAATTTTTCCACAACTGTAGGTGCTACATGCTTTGATATAAACAGTGAAACCAACGCGTCCATTCAGGCACCATTAATCAAAAGCATAGGAACATAGACACACCAGGATGACCACCGCCAGTCAAAAGTCAAATGACAGAAACCAACGTGGGAACAGTGATGGAAAAATGCGGTTTCTATTATTCTATCCAGATGCTTTTATGCAATTCCAATGATTTTGAAAAATAATCACAACCACCAAAAACAATCACTATCAGGCAGTTAAGTAACAACTGTCACCAAACCAGAACTGTAGGAGCTGAAATCAGAAGGGGAAATGCCAAAATGTAAGAATACACATCTCTTTCTGCAGCTCTACTCAGCATACTGTGAAATTTTATACATCTTAAGAAGTTATTTTATGATTTTTTAAAATTTTGTTTGCATATTTTATGGTACTTTTTATTCTACCCTGTTTACCTTTTATACAATATTTTAGATTTTATAATTTTATCTTCTATGCTACAAAAGTGAGACCTAGGTAACTATAATTTGTTCTATCATGTACCATTGATCAAATGACAATAAAGCTGAGTCTGAATCTCTCTACTCTGTCCACATCAGAAGACTAAATAAATAGATATGTTTCCAAGCTTCTGTTTGGAGTTGGGGAGTAAACTGAATCTTAACGTCGACGGGTGATTACTCCTGTCAGTCCTGTATATAACCTTCCCCCATCTGTCTGAAATACAAATGAGTGGTCATACACTCCCATCACAGAAAAGAAGTACAGTGTCCTCTCACATCACTTGGATTATAATATGCTGAAAAGTAATTATGGAATTTTAGCCCAGTGACACAGCATATATCACCATCTCATAACAGGTTGGTTAGTGACCTTTATAAGACCGACTGTGCTGCCTCCTGCTATCGTCCTAGTATCTGTGAACATGTACATCTGTTTGTATCTTACTGATAGCCGGCGCTATCCCTCCCACGGAACCAGGTCCAGGTATATTCCCGGCCACGGCAGCTGCTTGGGCGGCTGCTGCTGCTTGAGCTGTTGCAGCCTGTTGTTGCATCTGTCTGTGGCACTGACGAAGGTCAAACACCTATAGGTAGAAAGGACAATAATGTAATGGAGAAATGTAAATACAGTATATGCTGTTGATTAGGAGCAACCTTAATGTAGGCTGAGCACTGCAAGGGTCAATAAGAAATTATGGGAAAATAAGGAAGTATGGCATTTTGTGTGAGAAACATAAATTCTTGTACAACTTAACCCCTAAAGACCCAAACATCTACCACTAACCAAAAACTGTTTAATACCTGTTGATCCACCAATCCTATCAATACATGTAAATAATTGGTGTAAAATGCAGTTTATCTTCTTTTCTTGTTCATCAGATATGACCCATTTGGACATTCAGAGGCTCCGTAGTGAACATGGAAACACTGTCATCTTCTACAACATTGATTCACCAGTAAAACCCATGGAGTTGAATCCGTGACAGTGGATGGAGATGCTTGGTTTATGTTAAAATAATGATATACTTGACTGAAAAAGTCACTTTTTTTAATAAAAAAAATAACCCTCAACTTTAATCTGAGCTTTTATAAACATCTTTATGATCAGTAAATTAAATGCAGGAAAATACCTGATTTATACTGATAAAATACAAAATACAGAGGATAATATTATAAAACAAGAAAAGCACTCTGAGAGTGCAGACCTCCGCCAAGACAAATCCCCCCCCCCCCAATCACCACCAAAATTTCATCATTTCTTCCTTGTGCTAGTGTCAACATTTCCTGAAAATTTTATGAAAACCCATCCATAACTTTTTGAGTTATCTTGCTAACAAACAAACAAATGTGCAAACAAATGCACAAACACACAAAGCAAAGTGATCACGATACCTCCTGGTGGAGGTAAAAATTGTGATAAATCACTTAACAAAGATTAGGTACAGAGAAAATTTCATTTGGGAACTAACATGAAAGCAGCGCTGGGTCTTTATGGGTTAAATAGAACAGAACATAAATATATTTGCCACTTGCCTGACTGACGAGACTCTCAGAATGGTACTTACTTTGATATAAGCACTGGGGTAGATTTTGTGAACAGCATCTCCAGGGGCTCGGCCCGCTTCTCTGTCCAGATAATAACTCTGAACAAACACAGCGTGGTCACTGAGGCACCGGACCCACACATCCCCTTCACCCTTACACTCCAGCTGGACTCCTTTTCCAATGTGAAGCCTTGGAGAGACATAAGGTAATAGTAATAATTAAAAAGCATAAAAAAAAACACAGATGAAGGATGTGTCTTAAAAATTAAGAAAACACACTGAAACATGTCCAACATAAACAGACAAAATGCAAAGTATCTTCTACATAACTGTAATTAAAATGTATTCATTTATTTATTTAACTTGTGTATTATAATTAGTGGGTCTGCATCAACACCCAAATATAAATGTCAAGTGTAATTTCAAAAGAATTTCCCCATATTGTAACCAAGGTCGTTGTTCGTGTCCGAGTCACCTACCTTGCTCTCTCAATAGCCTCCGTGCGGTGGACATTACTGAGCTGGCCCAAACAGAACCGATCTCCTCCTGAAGGATCGACATAACCGTCCACGGTCACAATCGGGCACGAGGAGGGCACTTTGAATGTTTCACCAACTTGAACATCCATCTCAAAATAGGCAATGGAGCACCAGTAGTCAGGAGCTGCAACACATGTAAATAAACAGTTGTGCTATAATCTGTATGGGAGGTAACCTTTTTGTTTATTAGAAAATAATGTGGGAAAAAAACCAACAGTTTGACAGAGTTTACTTTGATAGATGACATACAAAATAAGTCTAACAATAATATTCATGTCATTTGAGTTTATCAAAAATACCAGCATAGTTTCTAAACTGTGTTCTCACAAATCAATACTTAAATACACAAAAGCACCTGCAGAAACAAACTATGGTTTGAATATGGTACTTTTTAGAATACATCTGAATGGATCTTTGCATTCTTAGGCAGCAGATGCTTCCTTACTCTCATCAATGACGATGTACATACAGCATTATGAATGTGTGTGATGCATTTTCTCACCTGGATGATTAGATATAGGAGGCTGAAAGGCCAGTTCGTTATGCACTGGCCCTAAGAAAAGGCAAACACAAAAGAGTGATCAGTCTATGTGCAAATACAATGTGACGGTTAAGTTGTGGGTCTGTAGGTTGCCTTCCAGATGCAGTGAAAGTATCCACTTACAGTAGTGTCCTGGATGTGGCATTGGAGGGTGGTGCTGTAGATGGCCGTTAGTGTGGTGAGGTATGCTGGGGGTGAAGCTGCTGTTTCTCGACCAAGTGGGTGCGGCACCTGAGGAGAGAAGTCAGGTGGATATTAGGAGATGACATGACGGGAAGTGTGGGCATTTCAGAATTCGAAATGAGAAAACTTAATTTCTGATATAACTGCATCCATACAATGTAAAAGTGAAACTAGGCAGGGGGTCGAAATAAGTTTAACTTCTTCTCACTCCCTTTTGGGCTACTACGGGTGTATATTAATACTGAATTATTGTATATATTTATGTTTATTGTGTACACATAATGATGTGTATATAATATGCGTATATGTCTTAATTCTGTCTTATTGTGAAACTGAAACAACACTATACATAGTGCATAAGCTTGAAACAAACCAATCAATCAAGAATACTATCAGCAAACTGCTTAAATATATGCCTTCATGTGCATATTTAAGCAGAATTAGATGTTAGTATTATGTGGATTTCAAAACATAATACATGTAAAAACATAAGAAGAGCAAAATGCCAAAATGAGGATGCATGGTTATAATTAATAATCTTACTGCCAGATCCAGCGGCAATGGCAGGGAAGGATGCCGTTGAGGCGGAGGTGGAGGCCTCAGCGGGTGGGAGCAGGTTGGGGGCTGTGAATGCCTCTGAAGGGGCTGGCCGACTGCCAGAGGGGGGATGCTGGATGGTCTGAATAGAGTGCCCACCCTCAACGGGGGGGAGATTCTGCGGTCCATCGAAATCATACTCATCCTTTACCATCAGTGCTGAGCTGGGACCAGTGGTTAGTGTCAGTCCTGATAAGTCTGGAGACCAGAGAAATAATAAATGGGTGAAAGATGTTACTGCCTTTTCCGGTGGGGAGAAAAATTATACAACACAAGTTTCTCCTACTGTTCAGTTTAAAAATGTTAGTTAGAGATTTTCTTATGATCAGACAAGTAGAACTGAGAAAAGAATTTTTTTCCCTGTTGACGGTTTCAGCTGTAGCTTCAGCCTTCATCAGCACCCGGTCAGCTGGTAAAAACCTCTTTCCTCAATTCTACTTGTCTGATCACAAGAAAATTTCTAACATTTAGAATGGAAGACATGACGTACGCAACCAGTCTGCTCAGTTTAAAGCCTAAAACCTTAAAAAGCCTCAAAATCAACATCTTTAAAACATGTTTAACATCCTCTTTATGAAGCTGCATCTGGTTTCAGTTCAGTACACTTCAAAGTATCACTCACAGAGAACTGAAACTGTTAACATTGATATTTTCAAGTTTAATATTTCAGTTTAAATCCAGTGGGCCAAAAATATACAACCAAGCAGAGTAACTGACTATCCATTTGCTACTCACCTATGCCAGGAGACACCACTCTCTCATAGTGATAGGGGTTGACACATACACTGTCACACTTGAGATCGAAGGCAAACTGACAGTATTTCACATGTTTCAGTTCATTTTTATGTAAATCGGGCCACCGCCACAGCCTAGCGTAGATGACATGAGGGAAACCTTTACGTCCAGCAACCTGGGAACAAAAGTAAAAATAAAAAAATTTAAACCCATTTCATAAATTTGCCTAATTAACTTCAAACCAGCTGAGGTAACATGAAGCCATTGCTGTGTTTTACACAGGAACCTGACAAATTAATTAATACACCATTCATAAGTGATGCATGTGTCTTAAATAAATAATCCAGATATTGTTGTACCTGAAGACGTCCATCCAGAGTCCTCTGAATGGTAACACATTTGCTGGGATGGGCGCCATTGGTGGTGATAGCTGTGATGAGTGAGTCAAGCTCATCTTTTTTCTCCTTGAGTTTTTTCACCAGGCTCTCGATGGCTCGTTTGGCAAAAGTCTCGCTCTCGCCACCCTGCCTGTGGCACATCAGGCTGTGCACGATGCTGAGGCAAGCGTCGTTGCTGGTCGGTGTATTTGTGATAGACATCTTTACTCTGCTGTCTGATGAGAACAATGAGGGAATTCTTTAGATGAGGCAGGCATATACACATGTGTCAGCATTTTATACGATGCACAATGTCACATTACCCTGCAGATCTTCAAGTATAAATCTTTGCTTCTGAGTGAGTTTGCATCAGTTGTGATCAGGTGACAGGATCTACAAAGTAACATAATGCGCACATGTTAGTATCTGCTCCCTCCATTAGAATTAAAGTGATAGAATAAACACTAAAATACAATGTAATGATTCAACAGGTTCAACTTTGAAATGAGGTTGAATCTGCAACTCAAAAACTGTTGGAAAATGCAAAATTTACTGTTTTAAGGAGTGTTCTATCCCAACAGCTATGTGTTTCTAAGAACCTGGAATATATCTAATTAAAAATAGGCTGTACGTGACCTATGTGTTTGTAAATCAGCCAGTTACAGTTGCTGCCGTATCACTAATGTACTGTAATAGTGAACCCATGATGACAGACGATCTGTCGCCTTCAACCGATAAACACTGTTTCTGTTTTGAATCTGGGTGGTCGGCTGGGGGCATGGACCATAAACTACACCACTTTAAGGACATCATTTCTTTCAACCAGCCCACAGACCACTTAACACCGAGGCACCAGGCATTGACGTTACAGTTTAATTTACCACACCTCGATTTCTTTATAAATCTAGGATAAAAACTAAGTTTCAGGTGCTACGCTAGCTTGCTGTGCTAGTTAGCGGCGCCAGTCTGGCTGCCGTTTGTTTGAGAAGCTGCGTCAAGTTAATGTAGGCGGACAGACGTAACAGGAAGTACGTATATGATGCTTTCAAAATAAAACTTACACTCAGTACAAGAGGCTGACTGCACTGAGGTGATAATTACAAATCAGATACGAAAATATTTGTACAGAATAAGTAGATATTTCAAGCAGGTATCATGTTTAAAAAGATGTAACTTTCACTAATTTCTGGGGCTCACACTATATTACATTTACAAGTCCTGCTATTGTATACTGCAATTCATACAACAGATTACTACACAATGTATTTTCACCATGTTGTACTTTAATAAAGGCCATAATTGTTACATTTACAAGTGTACTAATACCCTCAGCTAATTGCACAAAACTTTACCCTCCCTCTCACTGATAACCTGCCCACCCAGGGATACATGTTCAGTCTGAACCTTCAATCTTTATTAAAAAAAAAAAACAAAAACAAAAAAAAACAATCAAAAATGTGTAAAAATGCTAAAATTGAGAGGAGTTTGTTTAAAAAAACCAACAACAAACAAACAAAGAAAACACATGTGTGAAATTTGTAAAAAAAAAAAAAAAAAAAAAAAAAAAAAATCAGGTGGATGTCTGAGTAATCAGTTGGACAACTTTTGGAAACTGAAATTGTAAAATATTTGTTCAGAAAAAGTAAAAAAAAATTAAAAGCTTAATTCAGCCATCCAACTGTTGACTGCACCTCTCCTAGTGGCAAAGACCGTCCTCTGGTGCGGGTGGAGCAAACAGGTACCTTCCATATTTAAAATACAGTTACTTCTTTTCATACAAATATTTACATGTTTTTTGTTACACCTATTATTACTTGCAAGACTTGCCAGCCCACCTGTCCCTTATATGTATATACATATTGTAAATACATTCGGTGTTTTGTGGTCTTATGAGCAACTGCTGCAGCTACTATTACTACTCTTTTGCAGTTTTATTGTGAAGGGTCGAACAGGAAGAAGGCCCTATAATGAGAATGAATTGCCAACATAATTGCTAGCTACCTGCTACTAAAAACATCAGCTAGCACAGATGATTGTTGATGGTAAACTATGTGGCTAACGTAGCATGCTATGAGGTTAGCAGGCGTGATTGTTTATAATTACCATTTAGCAGCAGAATCGGAGTTGAACACTTTGTTTGACAACGAATTAATGGCGCAGTGGAAAAAAAACCCTTAGCAGCGACGTACTCGCAGTACTATGCACCGTTAAGTCTTGAAAGTCAGTAAATATGAAGTGGTTCACCTGGAGTTAGCTGCTGTGGGCTTAGCCCTGCCTCTGTCCCAAGTTGTTCCAGTGATGTCGGGGCCAGCGGTGGGGCTGCGCCGAGCGTGGAGCTACGCCTCGAGGAATACCCGCAATTAGTTCTCCAGCTGCTCCCAGAAAGACAGTTTTATGTCCTTTAACGTGGGCAGTGTCCTTACATCCTGAAAACTAGACTGCGGATCTCGTCAGAGTCAAATCACAGAATCCGTGTCAAGTCCCGACTCACTTCTCACACTACCGTTTCTTTCCACCGAAGGCGCGTTGCGCATGCGTAAAACTAGGACAGACGCTTGCCAATACTTTAAATCTGAAACAATACACTTTATTTTGTAGATCAATTTAATTTATTTAAGGTAGATTAAGAAACCATTAGGTCTATTTAGTTAATCTGACCCCACACCTCCATTTATAATGGCACTTTTTTTTTTTTTTTTATCAACTGCCTGTCAGAAAAAGTTACTACAGCAAACTGAGATTTTTTAGGCAGGCAAGGCAAGGCAGGTTTATTTCTATAGCACATTTCATGTACAAGACAATTCAAAGTGCTTTACATAAAACATTAAAAGCATTGCAGCAGAAGGCATGAGAAAAACAAACAAACAAAAATCTGATAGATAAAACAGACAAGCAGATAAAACAGATAAAAACTTTTAGCTTAAAAGGAATAGTGCAGATCTGAACTGATGAATAAAAACTCTATTCAAATGCAGCCGAGAACAGGTGGGTCTTTAACCTGGATTTAAATAAACTGAGTGTTTCAGATGATCTGAGGTTTTCTGGGAGTTTGTTCTGGACATGTGGAGCATAGAAGCTGAAGGCAGCTTCTCCGTGTCTGGTTCTGACTCTGGGAACTGACAACAGACCAGATCCAGATGACCTGAGGGGTCTGGTGGGTTCATACTGGGTCAGGAGGTCACTGATGTATTTTGGTCCTAAACCATTCAGAACTTTTAAAAACAGATCTACAGTAAACATCCAAGAGAAGCATTACACATAAAATACATTTAGAGATACGTTTTCTTTCTTAAAAAAAAAAAAAAAAAAAAAATATTATGCAAACATCCAAAGTTTAATCAAAGTTGTTTGGAGAGGGTTTTTTTTTTTTTTTTTTTGGTTTGACAAGGGATGCAGTAGTTTTACACACACATGAACAAACACACTGCTTATGTATTATTCACTGCCAGGAGAAAAATATCTGATTTAATCAAACTCAGGAATGCTGAAATCTGAATTTTTCCAGAACATTAGGATTCTGAGTCAGGCACAAGTCATTATATAGCCATTAGCACTATATCACACAAAAGTTTTAGTTCTGTTAATTATAAGGGATCAAAATTCAGGTGAAATAATTTTGGTGCACTCTAAAAAGCTGCAAAGCAGAAAGCTGGAATTTTCATTTTAGCCCCAGTTGGAGAAATCACTGATGATCTTGTATTCCCCTCAAAACTAAGCTCTCGAGAAATAACAGCTTGGTATTCATTTGTGCAAAGGGTGCAACATTTTTCTAGGCAACTGTAGAACCCCAGTAAGTTAAGGATACATTAAATGTATTCTGTATGTTTCTCAAACTTCATTTCCTCGACTTGCAAGGTGTTTTTTTTTTTTTTTAATTAGTGTGAGTGATGTAAGTGATGAGCAGATCAACAAATTCATCCACATATTAATGAAATAGAACCAGGTACCAGAGGTGGGTAATCCCAGGTTCATCAAGTCAAAGTCCTGCCATGTATTGGTTCCAACCTGTTCACTTAACACAGATGATTCCACTAATTATCCCATCTACCTGGATGAGGAGTTGTGCTCATCAAAATGGGCTGGTTCAGTGAACAGTTGGAACCAATACATGGCAGGACTTTAGATGAACCTGGGATTAGCTACCTCTGCCAGGTACCAAAGGACACAAACATGATGGTGATCAGTGTCAGTTCATACAGCAGGAAATGGATACAATTCACAAGAACAAGTGTCTGAAAGATTCTGGAACAATTTTGAGCTAATACGCCCTGTTAGCTTGGTTTATTCTTCATTGGGCCTCCTGTTCATATCTATAAATACATTAAACTAATCAACATGCCTGTTTTAGTCAAGAACTGATTTTTTTTAAATCCAGTTGCAATTTTTCTTTCTTTCTTTCTTTTTTGTCCATTGTATTCCAGTCTTCCAATTCATCCCACCTGCTCACATTCTCGATCACTGTTTCCTCAGTTAAGGAGCTTCGTATTAGTGAAGTGAAATGAGATGTAACATACTGTTTTCTATTTATCTTCAAAGACAATTTCTTTCTCCATTCTCTAGATAAAACAGAACCAAACGAGACAATACAGATGCTCATTTGACTTACACTCATATTAAAATGCTCCACTGGTTAGCAATTTGTCCCAATTATAGATGTGAATATTACACACTGACAAGCAGCACAATGATGATTAATTGTCAGCGTTCATGGCTGTTGTACTTGCTCCCATAATTTGGCTCTCTTTCTCTCAGTTCATTTCTTTCATAACATTACATGGGAAAAATGGCAGCAATTTCTTTTGATTTAATATCACATATCCTCTGGTTCCTAGTACTACTTTTGCTTAGCATTATTAATCTTTCTTGTCTGTTAATCTCTTTAGAAGCAGCAGAGAATTCATGGATACAGAAATAAACACAGACAGAAAAACCTCAGTAAAGTAGGTAAAAATACAAGTGCCTCTGACCACTGTGCTGTGTACATGCACAATACAAAACATACACTACAACCAGCATTCACATGTAGTAAAATATCCCAGTTTGACCAGCAGAGGGAAGTAACTACCAACCAATAAATCCTCCTTCACATTACTCAGAGGTCACAATCTAGACTATAATAGTTTTGTAATGAATGTAATGGATCTTATTGGAAAAAATTATATAAAAGTCATATTTTTGTGGATTTATACTTAGAATTATTTCTAAACTCTTAAAACACTATAATTCAGATTCTAAATGTCTTAATAAACACCAACATTTATTCCATCTTCAATCATTTTAGCCATTGAGAATGAGATGAGAAAGCTTACTTGTAACTAATACACAATGTTTGCAGTTTCATACGATACTGAGGCAGCTTTATATCCATGTACTGGAATGAATGGTTCAGTTTCCTGGAAATATCTCTCCAAATTGAATTGCATGCACTTTAGCTCCAAACATACTTTATGAATCACAGTCACAGGAACAGCCATGACATGTTTCACATTTTTAGCAAAATAACATCAAAAATGTATTTAGTGTGACCTGATCATGCAGGGAAGTGTGGCTGCTGTCCTCATGACTGCCATTCACTCGACATTAGACCCAGAAAATATCATCCTGCAGATGTTTGTCTGGCAGTAAAGCTTTCATTTCTATCCAAGTCATCTAAACATAACATGGAAAATGTGGGAATTACACATTAAACAGGCAGTCCATCTCATACCTCACACAGCTGATAGAAATTACCAAGTAAATATCAATTGTTGCCAGGTAATTCTGCCATTCTCAAAGCACTTTATGGCTGTATTAGTGCGGTTTTGTAATTGCAAACCATCTGGCAGCTAATTGATTGGGACTTACAACAGAAACATATTTAAAAACACTCCCAGGACAAAGATTTTCTCAAGGGTCTCCACGGTGAGGTTGGTCAGAACGTTGTATATCACCTTGACAACCATCCCTCAGAGAAGAGACACGTCTGCTGAATATGTGCGTTACTGTGTGTATTTACGAGTGTGTAGGCATTACACCGACTGTATCCACCAACACAGTTGCAAATAGAAATGGACAAGGAGACGAGGACAAGTGATGTGATGTGACTATCTCAGCGTCTGAAGAGAAAAACAGGATAAAGTGGGAGCAGCTTCCAATCTGACACACCGGGTCACTCTCTCATAACCCCCACTCACTGTTTCATCCCTCTCCTCTATCGTCTTCCTTTTATCTCTTCTTCTCTCAATTCCCACACTGCTCATCTGCTCCTCCTCATCCTTCATCCATCCAAAACGTCCCTCACACCTTATACCTTCCTCATATCCTCCTTCCCTGCCTCCCCTGAACCCCTTTACGTATCCTCTGAAGCCTTAGCACATCACACGAGTGGGGGATGTATTAAATCTGAAATATTTCCACTCCAGTGGGATTCAGGAAATTGTCTACCCCGCGGGAAGTAAATGCAGATGGAAGGATGGATGGACGGATACAGAAGAGTAAAATTCATGGAGGGGGAGACGGATTTAGAAGTGCAGGGATGGATCGAGAGAGGGGAGATATTTGGGAGATGGATGAACTGGTGGTGAGGATGAGGGAGACAGACAGGAAGGGAGGCATAGATGGAAAAAGGAGGAGACAGACGGAGGTGTGGGAGAGGAGATGGGTGAGCTGTCTGTTTGAAGATAAATCAGAGAGGCAGTGTAGTGAAGAGGTCTATATCCATAAACACACACACAAACAGATGTGTGTGCACATTTACGCTTGAACTCGCTCACATGCAAACACACACAAACACACTCACTTACTCGCTCACACACATTCTGCCCCACGGCGAGGTGGTAAAAGGCCATGGCTGATTGGGTGCTGCAGGGTGATTTCGCCCCCAGTGGCGAAGCAGTGCATGTTGGGATGTTTGGATACAAATGCAGTCATCCATGAAGGCATGAGGTAGGTCACCCCCCCCTCTCTCTCTCTCTCTCTCCCTCTCTCTATGTGTCATCCCTCCTTGTAAATGCCTCCTTTTTACTGCTTCCTTTTTATATTCTCTCTGTTTTCCTCATCGCTCTTTTATTTTTTTCCTCACATTTCTCTTGTCTCTGTTTTCAGAACTGACTCCATACCTCCCCCCTCCCTCCACTGCCACCCCCAGGACTTTTAATACACCTCCAAATCTGCCCTTCACTCTGTTCCTATCAGTTCATCTTTCATACAGAAAGTCTATTCTCTCTGGGTATTAACACTGGCTCTCGCTTCTCTCTCTTTTCCCCTCTCTTGCTTTCTTTTGTCTGGCTCGATTCATTTCCATCTGTCTTCCATCTCGCCAATCTCTCTCTTTATCTTTTTTTTCTAGCATTTTCCCTCCCTCCATCTTTCCCTGCCTGCAGCCCTCTCTGCCCCCCCAACACACACACACACATATATACAACCACACACACCAATCCCTGCGTCCCTGCAGTGTGGTGTGCTAACAGAATAATTAGTCGTGCTTGATGTCTCTGACAGTTCTAATCCTTCTAAATGGCCACCACATGCCTCCCCTCATCAGCCCAGGGCTAGACACACACACACAAACCACCACACACACTGCTCACACATGCACAAACAATTGCACAGTCAGGAATGAGATGCTTCCATCAAAGCTCAAAGCTGTCATAACACAGTCAATAAAAGTAATAGACGAAGTAACTGACATTTGCTACATAAAGTATTTATTTATTTTTATTCAGAAGAAGGCCTAGTGCACTGTCTGTCTATCATAGAAGACAAATCAATCCCTTGTGGACTCTTCCATTTTTTAACTGTTTTTTTTTTTTTTTTTTTACTAGAGGGGGGTCTTCCCTCAGCTGATCAGAGAGTCAAAGGACAGAAGATGTAGTGTGTTGTACATTCTGTAAATCCCCTTGAGAGAAATTTGTGATCTGTGATATTTGGTTGTATAAATAAAACTGACTTGACTTGAATTGACTTGATGACTAGAGGGGACTGCAACTTCCCATGTCATTTTGCATCCCTGCGTTACTGTACATAACAGTGTAATTTGTAATGAAAAGAAACACCAACTAACATCAATATGCTAATAAAGACATCACATTAGAATTATAGTTGTTTACATGAGATGAGGTAACACATACAAAAAGAAGATTCTAGCTGTGGAGATTGTTTTTGCTAAACATAATTGTTCTTTTTTTGTGGTTTTAACATTGAAATCAACCTTTTGTAACTGTGTAGATGATGGTACAAAATTTGGGAAACAAAATACTGAAGTTTTTTTTTTAACCATGATATCAATCTTCTAAAATAATGAACTAATCCTCAGCCCCTTAGAATGAATCGTTTATGCTTTGTCCAGCCAAAAATGTCACAGATGCAATATTTCTTTGGACTGCTTTGAGCTTTGATGACAAGATGCATTTCTTGCGGGATCACCAATGCCCCATAACGCTAGGACAACATCACAGCAAATGTGACTTTTACTTCTAAGCAGAACTGCATTAATTTTTGATGAAGATTTGTATAGATGATGGCGAGATTGTTGTGTAAAATCTTCTCTGGCACTAGTCTTTCACAATTTGAGTGATGAATCCTAGCATCAAAAAAAAAAAAAAAATCCACTGATGTTCATTCAGTATGGACACATAACGTTACTGAACCTAGACCTCACCAACTGAACCAAGCCCAGATCATAACACTGCCCCCACAGGCTTGTACTGTGGGCACTAGGGATGATGGGTAATCACTTTATCCACCTCGATTTTCACCCTGATGCACCCATTATTCTGGGACAGGGTCAATCTGGACTCATCAGACCACATGACCTTTTCCCTCTAAAACACAGTTCAATCTTTAAAAGAATTTCAGCTGAAACATATTAATCACTGCAGTAATTATTCAGTGGAAGGTTGTAATTTATTACCTGCTTAAATCTGGGACTTTTTTTGGTTTATCTACAGAGGACATATTGTGTCTCCATGTCTGAACGGTCACGTGGGAGTGAATGAGAGGACTCACATGCATGGTGGTGAAGGGAGTAGCAGGTTTTATTAACAGGAAAATAAAACATGAATGACAAACAAAACCTGAGGATGGAAGTAATGGCAGAGTCCGCAGCATGGCAGGATTAGGAGGATAATGGGATGGAAAAGTCTGGAAGAGTCTATGGAGATGTTAAGGTACGACGTGTAATGATCAGAGGAGACCCTTAAAAAGTCTCCTGATGGTAAGATGCTGCAGTTGTGTGGCATGCAGCAGGTGTGTCTGATAGCTGAAAGAGGGATCAGCGGCCACGCCAGAGCTGACCGTGACATCAACAGTACTGGTATTTTTGTTTTGCATGAATCATTTTTTAATTTGAGGCTTATAAAAACAAACAGTGGCCCTAACATTTTTGTTTTAAAGTAGTGATATTTTGCTTTTTTAAATGGAATTAGGCATTTTAAAACATTTCCCTGTGGTCTACATAAACTGTAAATGCTACGCTTGGGTCTGAATTCTTCATTAATTCAACTCCACTCGTCCATCTTCAACCCTATTTCTGAGTAATGACACCAGAAAGGTCGTTTTGAGCGCCGGCCCTTTAAATGCAAATGAACCACTTCACACCCCACCCCCTCCAGGTTGTTGACCATGCTTTCTGTCCCATTCACCCACTTGTGTTCTTTAATACAACCAACAACAGAACATTTTAGGTAATCAGCTCGAAGTTTGGACATATTTTCAGTATGGACCACAACCTCTGCTGCTGACAAACAATTATGTCGTACTCGGAGAAATGTTCGTCGGAAATCTTGACCTTACATGTACAAATGTCATGATGTAACTAGTTATAAAATGTAACAAATTAAGCAGGAATTAAAACAGGTTGTAGAAATCCACTCGATTTTTGCCAGAATGAATGATAGTGTTGCAAATTCAAACGTTTTGAACTATTAGGGTCCAAATACTCAAATAAATGTACTAAAGGCTAATAAAAGTGGGTTTAACAAAATATGACTCCTTTAAGTTGTGATCACTGTTACGGTAGAGGGATGTGAAGGGTATTCAGCTACATTTTACACACTGAATCTTTAATTTACAATGTATTTTGTTGTTTATAAGAACAAGCACAAATCTCATCAGTTGTGTTCAACCTCAAGAGTGAACATACACATTTAATTTGAATGTGTGTTAGTGTATTTGAATTGTTATATCTACTTTTTCTTTGTGAGTATGCATTTCCATGTCTCTTCATGTGGTTTTTACTTTATTTGTTTTAGCAGATTAAAGTGAGAAGACTGATATAACTCTGTGTGTGTGCATGTCTGAATGTGTGTTTGTGTTTTAGTATGTGTGTGATGCATGATGTGGTTATCTATGGTCCTCTCCTGAAGCATGTTTGAGCGTCACAGTACTGAGTCAACAGAAATACAGACACATTAAGTCTGTGTTACTGTATTACGCAAACACACAGCTGTGATATAACCTTTTTGTCCATGTTTCTGCATGTTTGTATGGCTGTCTACTGAGTCTGTGTGTATTATCTATGTAGGTGAATCCTGTAAGGTCCTGATAGTAAACAGAGACAGAGTCATGGGGGTTTTACAGCTTTGTGCTGCTCTTCTAAGAGATTTCCCCAGAGAAGAAATTATCAGCACAAGAGAACCACTGGTGAGAAACAGAAAACATGAGAGGAGGAGGAGAGAGAGAGACCAGGAGAGACCAGGAGAGAATGATATCTCAGAGGAGAGAGAGAGAGAAACTGAGACAGGATAGGTGCAAAGAGGAATGAGAAGAGAAAAAGAGCAGGAGAGAGAAAGAAAATGAATGACTTTAAGGCAACTCTAGGTGGACGGAGAAAGCAAAGAAAAGGAAGGTTTACAGGTGAAAAGACAGAATGGAGGAACAGCTGATTAGTAAGTTTAACATGAGGGGATATAACCTACAGTGTGCACTTACAATTATTTAATGTCTTTAAGAATCAAATAGGAAATGTTACAACTTAAGAAGCCAAGAAAGTCAGCATAAAGACAGAGAGCAGTGGGAAGGAGTTATCCTAATTTGTAAATCTTTGAAGAATTTCTTGAAATGAAGCCACTGTTTCAACACTATGTCTCAGCAGCTGCAGCACATTTGTCACTATGATGACAAGTTATTGTTATATTTATCTCTTCAAGGAGACAATTATGTGATATTGTAACATGCTCAGCTAGGCTGAACACACCTTGACTACAGCAGATGATAATGTTTATAATCATCATCATTACTGAGCATAATTTGACATAAATCCAGCGCCATCATTATTATCATTCTCAACATGATCACAGTAAGCAACAGAAACATGTCTTCAATGTTGATATACAGGATATTTTTGGTGAGAGTTCATAGTATGTTCATCTTTGTTTTTATGTTGCATATTTAGAATTGCAGAAACTGAAGCTATATGTTCAAGTCTACTTTCAAATATTAAATAAATGGCCAAAAATTATCATCAGAGTGTTTAGAATAAAGAGGTATGAAGTCATGCCAGAGATGCATTGAGTTTATTCATATCGAAGGGCTGCAGTATTTATGTGAAGACTAGACAGAGTCGTGAGTCACTCTGCCGGTCTCCCATGGTGAGGAAAACTAATACCATGTGACCTTTTGACCAAGGCATCAGAAAGTGATGAGATGGGACAAGAACCACTAAGAAGTAACTTTTAGAGTCAAAGAAAATGACAAAATGATAAAAGCTAGAAACACTGTGGTTGTTTTCACCACTGGACACAGCGCTAAATGAAAATAATGGAGTTTAATACTGAAATCAAAGTGTTTTTTACATAAGTGAGTTTGATTCTGAGGCTTGTGAAGATATAAAGTTATTATGTGATGTTATTATTGCAGAGTTAACTGTTTGTTGATCCACTGTTCAGACTAAACTGTGACAGTTCTGACCTTGTTTGGATGATTCCAAACAGACCTTTAGTGCAGCTATTGACAACACAAACTGTACAGAAAACAGAGGGTATTTGTGGTTTAACTGTGTCTGTTTTCTGTCTAAAAACAGCTAAGCTAACCAAAGTATAATGTAAACTATCAGCTGATGCAGCACATGAAGATTGTAAGACACAGTGTTGTATTGAGTCATTATGAGTTTTTTTTTAAGACGAAAACTTGGTGATACCATAATACAGATGTGTGTAAACAGTGAGCTTTATAATTTAGTCAGTGAGTGAAACAGTCTGTGGACACACAGCATTGATTCCTAGGTGGTTTTATTAGTCCTATATGTGTTCTGGCACACAACGTCCCCCTGCTGTTGAGAGTCTGAAATATCAATGCTACATATAACCTCTTTAATGTTCCTATGCTGACAAGTGTCCATATCCTAATGTATTGATTGCGCTCCAGTTGCACTGCTCTGTATATGTGTGCAGTCATTAACCCATCACATGTGCAAAGTGAATGTGTGACCACACACACCGTGAGCCTCTCTGCCCTTCAGAGAGCTTGCAGAGATCAAACACTTGTGCCGTCATATGGTTTGAATTAGGGTCAGTCTTCATGTTTCATCATAAAACTTCAATAAAGCAAAAGTCATACACACACCCCTTACGTCAGGGTGTTTGGTTTATGTGAGCAATGTTTGTTATGATGTATCAGTGTGTGTGCCTGTATATAAAGGTTTGGATCATGGTGTGGCTGTGTGTGTTGTGGTAATTGTGGAAGACTGGTGTATGTGTGTGCGCATGTGTGTGTGGCTGTGGTTCGGAACATTTTTTCCTAAACCACTGACCCAAAAGCTCTGAGAGGTTGTAGGCTAATGGGCCCACCCACAATCAGGAAACATATACACACCCACAGGCAAACAAACCCTCACACCTGCATGAACATACACAATGACTTTGTAGAGAAAACCCTTATTTAGCTACATTCATGCAAGTTAATGTCTCTAAGTGAGGATCATCTCCACTGTTTATTCCCTTTACAGACTGGTTTTAGCTAAGAGGTTTGAGTAGAGGAAACAAGTGCATTTTAGCATCCAGAAAACATGTCAAAACAAGTATAAAAATGAAAATATGTTTTAAACAACACATACAAAGTGGTCATTCCTCCAACGGGACTGTGCTGCAAATTCAAATAAACACAGTGACAGTCATACAAAGGCTTCTGACAAAGGCTATAGGAAGTAGCTGAAACTAATAAAGAACTACAAACAACTACCCCTGTCTGATAAAGGAATTACCTACAATAACAGTGACAGCCATGACGTTTAACTAAGTACTTTATGAGAAATCCCTTAGTATGATTCCTTAATCCACATTTGAATGCTGATATGCATCTCTGAGGTTTTACAGGACCCAAGGCAAATCAACTTAAGTGAATGAATAACTCTTTCTCTGACCTGGTTGAAGATGTTTTCCCACATGATGCAAAGTCGGCTGCAAACACTACCTGTTGACTATTCCCTAGTTTTTAAGAATCTGCGGGTTTAGATCTTTGCAGCAAATGTAACGCAAAGATAAATGTTATGTTATTAAGATCAATAAAAATTTGTGAGAACTGGTATCAGTGTGTTGTGAAATGGTTAATGTCAAAAAGGAATATTTAGTTTTAGTCTGTCTTTAATAATGTATAAACTGCTTTTTGGTGGATTCAGTTTTGTATGGTCAAATTGTGCCTGTTTATTTAATTGCCATGATATAGTCTGTATTACAGTATGTGATTTCGCTTTTGTAAAAACCTTAAACAAACTGATGTGATTTTACTTGGTAGATTTTAGTGCTATAGTAACACAATATGTGTTGTTTTATGGCTGTTTTTGATAGTGGTTGATAACAGGATGCACCGATGTAATGGTTTCTGTGATCATTTTCTCAGCAGGGATGCTTTTTAAAAAGGTATTCATTTATCTATGGCTCTGACTCAAATATTAGGTGTTACTATAATGATACAGATTGTATAGAAAGATGGACATAGTGAGGTGTGGTGCCACTCAAGCCTGAAGGTATTATTGTTTGTGCTTGTTCATAATTACTAATAAAAAAAAAAAATTCAACATGTTTACACCAGTGGGTACTCAGGGTGCTGCTGTTATTCAAAAAGTATTTTCCTCCTAAACAACAACAATAAACTACATGTCTGTAAAACTTTTACATAGATTAATCTCTAACATTTCTGCTTTAATGGACAATGACATAGCAGAAAAACTGATATTTAAGAGGTAAAACTACTGACAAAACATTAATTACTGCAAACAGCAGTCTTACTGTTTTTAATCGCTTATATAACATAGTTTTCATAGGTGATTTTAAAATAAATAGTGTTATAGACATCAATATATAAAACTGTGTAAATATGACACTCATATTATAGGTCCAAAGAATGTAAAGCAGTTGTTTTTTTTTGTAAAACTAGCCTGTGTTTCCAATTTAGGGATAAAATTTGTATAAATAATATTTCATCGACATCTCAAGTGCCTCATTGGTCATCTTATATTAATTTGCTTTGAACTGTCTCTCAAGATAAAATCCATAACTGCATGAGTGTTTTTAAATAATAATAAAAAAACCTTCAAAACAACACAGGCCTTGTTGAGTTATAAAGATAGAGCTCACTACATGAAACTCTTACCAGCTGGGAAACCAAAATGTCAGGGCTCTGTACTCACAGAAACATCCACAACCTCATAATTTTAAGCTCACAATTTGTCACAGTTAGGATGGTGATTTCTGTCATGCTTCGACTTTCAGCTGTCTGAACAACAGCTTTCTGTTCGGAGTGCTTCTGGTTGAGGAAAAGCAATTTCACTGATGTGATGTTTAAACTCAGCACCGCTGGTGTCACATGCACCATTGCTAACCACTCGACCATCCAACCCCTCTAAAGTGCTTTCATCTATCAGATTGCGGCCTGTAACTGTGTATTTTACAACTCACAGTTTCATCAGAGTTTTCACAGAACTTGAATTACTCTTACTTTTTTTTTTTTGCTGCTGTGTATCTGTTTATGCGAGTCCAAGATGAAGTGAAAGAGCAACAAAAAAAGCAAGAGAGAGAGAGGGAGAAACACTTAAAGGGAAGCAAAAGTTATTAGCACGTTGTCACGCTACCTCACAGTCTGCCTGGGACTTTAGACTGTCTGCCTTTCATTAGGCCTAATTCCCCCAGGAGTGTTTAACACGCACACGCACACACACACACATGCACACACACACACACACACATGCACACACACACAGCCCCACTTAATGCGTCAGCAGTGTTTGCCGCAGTTCTCTTGGCCAATATTGCTTTGTTCTCAACACGGAAAATCTCCTTTTAACCAATGCAAATGCAATAATCACACACACACGCACGCACGCACGCACGCACGCACGCACACACACACACACACACACACACACACACACACGCACACACACACACACACACACACACACTCTTACCACAGTAGAGCTACTGCTTTGGTGGATGACTAGACATCAGCAGGCCACAAATAAAAAGCCTGCCACTACACACATATGTTCCCTACATGCATGTCAGCACACACATGTTTGATTATACTTAGTGACATACGGTTAGTTTGCATTCATTTCCAGTAACTTTGACCAACAGAAATATCACTAATTTATCCAAATAGGTTCTTTAAGCTTTGAGGCCCCACAGGCACTGAGAACAGACACATACTAAAAACGAAGTCAGGTCTTTGACTCTTCCTTTTGACACGCTCGTGTGTTTATCTGAAATTTGTTGTGGTCTGCTTTGATATCATCTAACTGCATTTCTAAGCTAACCTCTGTCTTGGTTACCGTATTCACTGACTGCTTTTGCTGCTTCTCCGCTGTCAGTATTGACCTGTATTGTGCGGTTTGGCTTGGTTTGGCCACCAGCGCATTGTGTTTCCACTGCAGGTATAGTCCTCCTTCACCATGGTTACAGAACTATTGTGACAACTTCTTAAGTGCAGCTACAGCTACAAGCAACGCAACAACAAAGGAGGATGAAACTTAAAAACTGCAAGCTCTAATTTCTGCAATCGGTAGCTTATAATATAGTTTTAGCTTCATATAGAACTCAAATCTGTAGTGTATTTACGTAGATAGAGAATAATAAAGGATCTGCTCAGATGTTTTTGGAGATATTAGTTTGGTAATGTCTGAAATTCTACGCGAACATGTTAATTGTAATACAGTGACAGTATGAAACCTATGTTTGAATTTAACATACTGCTTATAGGTAAATATTACAGTATGCCAGCACATTATACTGCAATAGCACAAATATCCCATAATGCAATGCAGTAATGGTGCCTTAGTTTGTTGTAAATCTGTTCGGACTGTAAATGCATTAACTGAAAGACTTCACACCCGAAAGTCACAGAGATACCATCACTGTAGCGTTTCCTCTCCACTGCCGGTTCTGACTGTGCAGTTTCAACATGACCAACCATTTTCTTTGTGATGATTTTCAGATCTTTTAATACCTTGTCACAAGCTTTCGATGACTGAGGTGAAATATGTTGAGGTAATGACCGTTTTGGTGTGGGTAACGTTTAACACATGTGACAAGAGATGCAGTCCACTGAGTCATTTCCACACAAAAGTGAATGTTACTTTGCTATCTTTACCGCGCACAGCAGTTTTCTTGGCTCATAAAATTATCTTTTATGTTGACAAGGATCTTTGGGGGGGGGGGGGCGGTCTGGAGGAATAGGACAAAACTTACAACTGTTTGCTTAGAAATGGAGTCTACTAACATCAATAAACATCTGATTACTTACACAACACAGACTCCAACACAAACTTCATGACTTCAAGCACATTTGTGTTAGACCTGCATGACGAAAAGAAAAACAGACACGTATAATCCTTCCTCTTGTGACTGATTAAACTTTAAACTTGACCTGTTACTCAAGCTGTTTCTGTTTGTGTGCATTTGACACTGCCACACCTCTATAATATGCTCAATAGTAAACTCTACCTCAGAGTTCACCTCAGAGTTCAAAGATTTGTGCTTGTCCTCAAAAATTTAGTAACCCATAAGTTCCCAAATTATTTTTTTTTCCAGATTTAACCTTTCTTAAGTAATTTATCACCAATTATTATCATATTATCTTCTGTATTTTGCATTTTTTTTTTAGTGAAAATCATGTCTTTTCCTGTATTTAATTCACTGATCATGTAGACGTTCATAAAAGGTCAGAGTACTGCTTAGGGTTATTATATCAGAAAAAGTGACTATTTCAGCAAAGATATCAATAACTGAACATTAAAATAAGTGTGTCCATCCATTGTCATTGATCCAACTCTATGGGTTTTACTGGTGAATCAATGTTGTAGAAGATGACAATGTTTCCATGGTTACTACAAAGCCTCTGAACGTCCAAATAGGTCATATCTGATGACCATGAAAAGACGACAAACACGTTTTACACCAATTATTTACATGTATTGATAGAATTAGTGGTTCAGAAATTATTAAACATAATAGATCAGTAGATGATTTTGGTCGGTGGTGGATGATGGAAGTTGTTCTTTTTGCTATAAAATCCACTGGAGTCAAACTGTTCTGATGCACCATTTCGCAGCTGTACTTTACCTTCAACTATTCAGATCCATGGTCATATGGTTTCTGAAGCTATCATCTGATGTTTTTTCAACCTATACACATACTTGGAAGTAGATGTTCACAGTATTAACAAACAAAATTATCAGAATCATCAGCAAGTGATCAGTAACAAACTGTAAACTGAGATACTTGTGTTCTTGCAGTCATGCTGATAACTTGCCATGAATGAAAACTGTTAGCCTTCTTAAATCGTTTTCTTCCACGAGTCCTTTCCTTATGCTTTGTTTTTTCTTTATAATGACACTGAACATTATAAACAGTACATCTGGGTGGTATTTTGCAGAGGACGATTCGATGCAGTAGTCCTTGCTTAATATGTGATGAATTAATCACTGCTTATTTATTTATAATTTATTTGATCCTTTTTGGTTTGGTACATCCCAGTTTTCAGGGGCTACAATGGATTCCCAGTCCTCTTCGACATGCCGTGTCTTTTCTGTATCTCTTAAAGCTTTGCCACATTCACTTTTACACAGATTGTGAAACCGAGCCAATCTGATTTCATCCTGTCAATTAGATTATGTCGCATGAAAAATATGAATATTTGCGTTTAATGACACATCTCTTGGAGTGTGAAAAGGGTTTTTGGGGGCTGATATGAAATGTTAGGCTATATTACATTTAAGTGATAGATGTTTTTTTTGACTGTCACTGCTGTTGTAACAATTTGAGATTTAGCATCAGATTCACTGACACTGACATGTGAAGTTGAGCTTTATAGTGAAAAAACAATCTTATGATGGTGACGACAAAGAATAAATATTGGATAAAGTACAGTTCAGGTCAAATCTATTGGAAATTGATAAAAATTTTTAAATAGGATGTTGAAGTTTGTGGGGCTCATTGACCACCTCTATGTGAGAGACCTATATGAACTCACCAAAACACTCCCTGGATGTTTATGTGACGTGTAAACTCACAAGACTCCCTGTTTTTCCCCTTCCAAACACTCCTCGTGGGTTTACAGTAAATACAAATGTGCTGTCAGTTAACTTCTGTGGTTAAGAACGGGCTGAAAATTTGGACTGTGGTTTTCCATTTAAAACCACCAAGCTGTTGAATTATCTCCTTCATCCCGTTCGCCCTCGTTCATCCGTCATCCTTCCACATTAAAGACACGCTGCTAATTCAGAAAAGGTTCATCTTGTGCTTTCAAGTCTCAGCTCCACAGCTTAATGTCCTGTTTGAGCGAGGAGATTTCAGAGAAGTTTTATTTTTTCCTTTTCTACTAGCGTGTGTTTACATGTTGGTCACCTTTGGCCTACAAATGTGTAGCATCCTGTTAGTTTCACTCACCTCATCTCCTTATGTCATGTGACCTTTTCCAGTCCTCATAATTGGCTCACAGGTGCTGACCTTATTAAAGCTTTCTAGGTTTTGTAATGGCTTTCAGTTCTGGCCAGGAGGGGTCTAATGCCAATAGTGGTCTTAGCACTAGTTTGCATTTACACCTTAGATTCTAAAGGATCCAGGCGTAGCCATTACACACCGCCCTAATGCTAAGCTGCTCTAATAGATTTACCATTGATCTATGAGGCTGTAAAACAGTTAGCAAGGTTCATTAGAGGTCAAAGCAAAGAGCTGCTACTGTGACGAGCTGGTTTGCCGAGGCTATTGTGTTACTGCTAAACATGACCTCATCCCATTCATGGCAGAAAGTGGCATAATATTCTTCAGTAAAAGCAGCCTAAGGACTTTCAATGTGACTGGGTCCCCCCCCCCCCTTTCATTTCCTGTATTGTCTTTACTTGTTATGTATTCTCTCCTTTCACCTTTCCTTACCAGTCTTTTTTGTGATCTTGTTAAGAAAGATGAGCTTTTCAGTTTGCTATAATCTCAAATCCATTGTGAGTGAAGCCAGGGGGTCACTGATAGCAAAGTTCATGAGAGTGTTCACGAGAACTGGAGTTGCATCCAATAACTGCTATTTTAACCAACAATCATTCCATTATTTAATCACTTGAAGGTTGCATAAAAAGCTTAGTATACATGCGGCCTCAAGGTGAACTTCAACATGCACGTTGCCTGTTTGGGTACATGTAAGTAAGTAAGTGGTCCAAAAATAGCCGGTTGAGTTCACACACAGCACAATAAAATAAACTGAAACTTTCAAAAGTCATTACTTTAGAGGAATTTAAGTGTATTCAAGTCAATAAAGTCATAAAGTGTATTTTTAAGAACTGAGAAAATAACACTCTTTGTCACTGTGATTGCTTCTAAATTGTCCCTGAAACTACTCACGAACTTGTCCTTTATTAACTGTGAACTTCTGTTATTGTATGTAACTAGATATTGTATTTATTCATTTGTTGAGTATGAAAGTTGTTTGTTTGCTCTGTGTTTACTGTAGTTACCAGGTCACTCTTGGAAAGAAATTTCAGATGGACTAATAAATGCTGTAAAATAGAACCTAATAATACTACTAATAATAAATAACAAGACCCCAGTCTCCATTCCATGTCCATGTAAGTGATGTTGTCCCTTGACGCCACCACCACTGTCCACCTTTCCCTAATGTATTTTTATTCTCATGACTAAAATGCTCTATGGATATAAGTAAACAAACAAAAGCAGCTATAACAAGTGGTGCCAGGCACAACAAACCCCGCCCCTCACATGCATTGTAGCTTATTTAGGCATCGATCCAGCTGATGTCATCATGTCTATGCGTGTGCTGATATCAGCATGGACATAGACAGCATGGACAAATTTCGGCCATTATAAGTAAATGGGGGAAAAAAAAAAAAAAAAAAGATTTTAAAAATTCAAACAAAATTTTAACTTTGACCTACTTTCCCCATATGACATATGACATATATTCTGGGTCACTGGCAATCTATAAACCCAATTTGGTATGATTTCAACCAATAGTTTTGCTGCTACAAACAAAGAAACAAATCGAACCAAAAACAATACCCCTTGCCTCCTCTTTGGGGGGCGGGGTAAAAGTAACATAAGCTGTTTTGCTCTGGATCAATATTTCCAGTATTTAGCCCTTCATGTCATATAAGCTGTCCATATACAGTATATGGAATAAGCAACATGACTGGTTTCATTTGTCAGGTCTTCCCATGTTTCAGGCACAGATGTGTCTTCATTCAGGTTTATTATTTTGTGTGTGTCTGCTGTTGAAGGACTGTTGAAAGACAAGCAAAACTTTGGTGTGCACAAGGAACTAATACCAGAGCAAATAAATTAATAAATAGAAGTAATCAAGACAATATAGCAGTTGCCATGTACACTTGTAATAAAATAAATTCAATATGTATTGGAGGAGTGGGAAGATGTTACTACAGTAAAAGGGTTACTTCTAAAAACTGAAATAAGACCAGAGTTTTTTACCCAGATATTACTCCCTGTTGAAGAGGTCTGACAGGTGGTGTATACATGTCCTTAAGAGTCTTGTTAGCCTGAATGAAAAATCTGCATGCTTTCATATGTGTAGTGTGACTGTTGCATTCCTTTTACATATAAGTCACATTCTTGATTTATGCTTGGATATTTAAGTATGTCTCCATGTTTTTATTATGTTATGTGGAATAAATGTGTTCACATGGTCACATATGGAGACTCGGCTCCCTTTTGAAGACCGATAGGAAGTCCCCTTATTAGAGATTTTTACATCTATGAGTTGGTAGATTACATAAGGTTAGGTGAAGTTTAGACATGCCGCTGTTGTGGTAAAGGTTATGAGGAAATGAGCGTAAGTAAATGCAATGTTCAATAACCACTTGTGTGTGTGTTACCTCTGCTTGACCTAGCCTCACAAAATTAAGTCCGGGGGCCAGTTCTTAGTCTCGTCTGATACCCACTGATCCCACTGGCAGTTATATAAAAACAGTTTATAGCACAGTGAAACAGACAGAGCTTTCTTATGTGTAAAACTCTCATATCTTACTGTCCCTGACTCCCTGGCCTCCAAAAATCATCATTTTCATTGTTGTTGTTTTTGCTTAATGCTTTTGAAGTGTTCTATTATATGAGTTTGGAGACCCACTTCAGCTGTACCATGTGTGTGCATTTCCATATAGACTTAGGAAACAGTGTGTTAAAATCTAGATGTATTTGTGTTGTGTGTGCATTGTGTTTTGTCATGGGGAGCAACACAGGAATCATAATCCTCTTTAAGATCGATGTTGAATAACTCGCGTCTGGTAAATCTTCTTAGTCTGCTCTCTCACCCACATCTTCATCTCCACCAGCGTTTCATGCCTCTTTCACCTCTTTGTTGATACTCTTTCTGTCCACCTTAACCGGCTTCACTTTTTTTTAAACCATTGTCCATTGTCTTACCCTTTAACCCTCCATATTCTTACATTAAGTCTTATAATCTTTCACCTACATCCACATAATGTCCCAAAGTCTAATATTTCATTGGACCATCTTTAGCTTTGGTTACAGCATGCATTCACTGAGCTATTAGTTTGATAAGCTTATGCTATGTTATAACGTTTATTTCTGTCCAGAGTTGCACTGGCCAAGACCTTTTATTACTGATGGGATACTTGGATACTGCATAAAGTCTTCACCAGAACATGCTTTAGATTCTCAGTGGGGTTAAGGTCTGGACTCTGTGGTGGCCGATCCATGTGTGGTGGCCACCTTGATGTGTCTGGAACAGAGTCAGTGGGGACTCATCAGATCACATGACCTTTTCTGTTGAAACATAGTCCAATATTTATGCTCTCTATCAAACTGGTGATCATTGCATCAATTATGGTTAAAGAACTTGTTGCAGCTGAAATATAATTATGTAAAGGAAAACTCTTACCTAGTGGCTTTGGGAAATATGGGTACGGATATATGTTCTACATGTGTATGCACAAAAGCCCCTTTTACACAGCACTTCTGTACAGGAATATTTTGCCTTTATTTCATAACGACATCTGTGTAAATGAAATAGTGGGATCATTTGGTCCCACCTCTGTCACGGCTCTGTAACACCTCTGGAGGTTGTAACAGAGCTGTGATAAAGGTGGAATCATGATTCCGGAACGCTATGTAAGAGGAACACCTCTCATTCTGCAACCAAGGTGTGACATTTTGATGATGTATTGCGTGTGCGACCCCTGCACCAGGGGGATTTAAAAATGAGAGTGTATGGTAAACAAACATATCAACGCGACCAGAAAGATGTCAAACTAGGGAGACGCCAAGATCTGCGAGCTGCTGTCACTTTGGGTGGAGGACTGTATCCATGCTAACATTTGTAGAACGGTGAAAGACTCTGGCGAGGTTAGCAATACCACTATGCTCAAGGTATTTCCAACGTGGAAGTGATACATCACACTATACGCTGTGTTGCATCACTGCCCCTTTGATTCCGGAAAGCAGGTCCCGCTGTGTAAAAGTCCAGCCTGTCTCACCTCTGCTACTCCTTTGGCTTGGCTGTGGAAATCGGTCAGTGGTGGGAAAAAGGCGGGATCACCATTTAACCTTTTTTTCCGGGATCTCTGTGTAAAAGTGGCTAACAGCAGACATGCGAACACAACCACAGTAACAATACTTTTCATCTAAAAAAGCCATGATCAAAGATATTTGTTCTTATACAGATTCTAATGACAAAAGATCACCATGTGGAATTTTAGGCTTAAAAACATCTTAAAAGCATCTTAGAAGAATCTGCTCATTATTCAGTCACTATTGGATTCACAAAGAGAGGATTGCAGGTTTCACTTAGAATTAAACCAAAAATGCAGCTCCACTTGACATTTGAGTATGGATTAATTTAAAGTGTCAGTTTTCACCACCTGTTGATCCTGTATATGCCTCCTTAGCACTTTTCAGTTCACACTAATTTTTCCACATTATGTACACAACAAAACAGCCCCCATGTAACCTGTAGATCCAGGACGAGGACATTTAAGCAGGGTGGGTGCCTGTGTCATGAGGGCTTACTGCCACCTGATTGCCTTTTGATGTAGAGGTTTTTAAAGTGCATGTGTTGAAAAAAACCACCGGCGCCACAACTGAACTGCATGGTTTCTTAAGGACGCAAGAAGTTGATTAGACATTCATACAGTATGTGTGTATGTATCCGACTGTGTGTGTGGATGAGGGCATGCACACACACACACACACACACACACACACACACACACACACACACATACACACACACACACACACACATGTGCACACACACTTGCTGAAGCTGCTTCTATCTTTATCTGCTCTCTCAATATGTGTAAGAGCTCAGTTGTGGTTTAACGGTATTAGTGATTACTTTAGGGGCTGCAAGAGTCTCAATGTCTAAGCCTGTATTTTGGATTAGCATGACAGCCAAGGAGACACATACACACACACACACACACGGCTATTTGCATTTCTTTGTACGCATAGATCATTGTCAAACAAACTGTGTGCAAATTAGTGAAGCAGACTTTAACGTCAAAGTGCAAGTGTGTATATGTGCTAGTTTCACATATACACACACCTTTACCACACACAAACAGCGTAATGATACACCTGACACACACTTCTATTTGCATTCCCATGACCATAACAAGCCTTTGATTATCACTCGTGGTGGGTATTTCCCCCCAAGCCTGTTTGCATGGCTGTTAAACAAACTGGGTGTTGGTGTATCAAGAGAGGCATCTTTGTTCCTTTTTTACACAAAGGGCCAGCCATGAATAGCTCACATCCACACATAATTGTCTGATAGTGCTCAGTAAAAACACACAGCCGATGACCATGAATGTGCTCCTGACACCTCTTTCCTGACGGACTTGCACAAAACACACACACAAATGCAGAGGGCAAGCTCAATATACCAATGCAGAAAATGAAGACATAAAAGCACGCTCAGGGTCATGCAGCAACACACTCAACACACACACAAACCAACTACAAAGAGAATGCATTTAAACAGGCAGCATTGTCTCAAATTCACATGCTGCAGAGGTAGATCAACTTTATCTTTCATTCTCCCCTCGACATAAAAGACCTCATGTTTTTGTGGCTGAGTGACTTGGCAGCTACAATTCTGCTTTCTGTTTTATCCATGTTAAAGTGAGGAGGAAAACTAGAGGAGAGTGCTTCAAAAAGAATAGACAGATCAAACACGCAGATCAAAAAGATAGATCAAAATACCCTGGTGCTATAAAGTTTGACTCTATCTCTGCTTTTGTAGCTTCCCTACATTCCTAGCTGCTGTAAAAATCATGCAGTGCTATATGGAATAACATTAAGTGAACATCGCAAGACTCTACAAAGCAGTTGCAGAACATTAAAGGCATATTCCAAGACAAAAGGGGAGTCTTAACTTTTGATAGTGCATGATTTTGCTCAAAGTAGGACATTTGGTGAAGGACAGGTGTACAAATCTGAATTCCGAATTGTTGCCACATCTACCTTAATAGTGGACTATAGAATGGCTGTATATCTGGTGGTTCAAAGTTAGTAAAATTGCATTTATTACTTTGCTTGTATTGAATTCAGAAAGGACACATCGACTTAAAAAGAGCCCTCTTTTACAAGTGCTCTAATTACATTGCAAAAACAAATCTAAATACTTCTTAGACAATGTTTTAACTGGGAAAACATGTGAGTCACTGTTTCTTTATAGCAGTGTAATTACATCAAATTGAGAGCATATTTATTAATTGAACACTTAGCTGTTCAGCAGTCATACAGAGCTGGTTTCGTGCTAATGCGAACCTCACAGTGTCCTCCAAGTGCTCCAGATGTGGTCTGTGTTAATTCATAATGTATAATGGCTACGGAGTAACATGATGTCTTCATTAGATTTAATTTTTCATCATCTCCAGTGATTTGTTGCTTCCACTGTGATGAGTTCTGTCAGCCTTGCTCTGCTTACACAACTCTTTGGACGTTCGTGTGTCTGAGTCTTGATTAGCAGCCTTTTTTTTTTTGCACGGCCATCTGTTGTAGATCATGACTGTGACTGCCACTACACATGTTAAGACACACAGAGCAACCGCCAAAACCTCTTTAACAAAAACATCCACGCGATCAACTCAGCCCTCAATCTCTAACCCCCTCCTCGATGATATCTAGCTCTGGTTTGGCCTGTAGTCTTTGTGATCAGAAGCACAGACGGACGTCCTGGTGGCTTTGAGCCAAAGTACACAACACACACATTGTGGGTTTGTTACTGGATCATCACTTTTGCTTCATCCAACCCCTATCATTCCTGTTTGGCTTCTCTGAAACAGGACTGCCATAAAACTTAAATACAGTTGCAGGGCGAAAGAGGAAAAAAAAAACACTCAGGAGCAGAGCAGTGGAGGGTCGAGCAATATATAAAGTAACATAACCGGATAAAACTGAGTGAAGTGAGAGGGCCTGTCAGACTGGAGACCATCTGGACCTGATCGTCTCTGTAGCACCACAGCTCTGCTCCACATGCTGCCTTTGATATGACTCCGCTCACAGCTGGACTTGATAAAACAGGGGGTTTTGTGGTACGTGGCTTTATGTGTATGTGTCTGCGTGCATGTCTGTGCATGTGTATTTATATGTGTTTGCAAGTTTTTATGTGTGTGTTTTAGCCTCACACTGTGTCACTTCCACATCGTCTGGTCGCAGAACACCTACACATACACACATTTACACAGACTCACATGTTTTCCATTTAGGTTTTAATTTCCCTCCTTTTCCCCTTTTCCTTTCGTCTGTTTAAACAGCCGGCAAGCTGCCTGTAAAAGCCCTGATCTGTTTACATGATAGGCTGCCTGGTGCTAGGTTGTTTAATGCACGGTCATAAATTATACAAGAACTCGGCAAACTCAGAATGAACACCATACTGCGGTTTCAGCAAATGCCAAAAATCTGTTTCACATAGCTTAGATCTTGGACACCCTCAAAGCATGGAATAAGTGGATTCTTAGCTGTTTTACCACCAGTGATAACAGGACAGCCTTTATACTCCCACTCATAAAAAATTCCTATATGTCCCCTCTGATTTATCACAAATCAACTACATTCAATTGATTAAAACCTTATAATTTAATTTAAAAATGAACCGCATTCCTTCACCCAGAAAAAACATAAGATCTTGTCTACTCCTCAAGTTACTGTGCTTGAAATACTATCACCTAAAGCTATATTTTTAATCATTGAATCACTTTTGGCCCACAAGCTGTAAAAAGGGTTCCCAGCTAAGTATCTCTGTTTCACATGGAAATATCACATGTTATCCTACTTTTGACCCACAATCAGATGTTCTCTTGAGATTATCATGACCTTCCAGTGATCACTGAAGGAGGCTATGTCTGAATTATTCTGAATATAGAAGACTGAAGAAATGAAGAAAGACTAGAAGAAATGTCTAATAAGAAGACAAAAGTGCTTAGTATGAATGAATGTGCCATTGAAGCTTACATACTTACATATTATACATATTCTGACCTGTAATTTATCATTAGAATGCCCCCTAGACCACTTTCTATTTTCCATAACTACAATTTGCATCCTTAAGTGTTTAGTTTGTCCGTTTTAGGCGATGCGTTTGCTGTGTTTGCATGAATGAACTGATTTCCCGAATGCAACCAGTGAAATCCATCCTTTAGCCACGTACCAGTTCCACATATGTTAACTCCATCATCTGTGACGGTTTTGATCAGCAATCACAACATCGTTCTCTGTGGCCCGAAACCAGACACAGTGGAGATGATGTCATGTGTGGATGAATGGTCAGCATGGGAGACTGTGAGGACATGAGGAAGCAGTGATTCACTGAGGACATTGACTTCAAGTGGTTCATGCCTTTAGGCTCTACAGTAAAATCTAACAGTTTAATGATGTGAACATTTTATTGTCTGTCCAAAGCCATATGTAAATTATGGGAAATGGAAGGTGACCTATCCTCAAAATTAAACCAAATGCATGGTTTGTGTTATAGTGGGGGTGGCCTAGATGGCTGGAATGTTGGCTTGTGACTGAAGGGTTGCTAGTTCAATTCCCTGGACTGGCAGAGAGTTGTTGGCTGATGTACCCTTGAGCAAGGCACCTAAGCCTTCTTTCTGTGTATAATAAGAAAAAATATACACAGAAAGAATATTTGCATTCAAAACTATATATTTTTTATATTTTGATTTTTATATTCTTGTGTAAATGTTCAAATCATTCTGTAGTTTTGTTTTCAGACACATTCCTCTTTTTATCTGTATTTATACACATCAGTTATCACCTTTGACCTGGTGCAATGATTACATACTGAGTCCCAGTTACACTTTATCAACAATCGATCACATTGTCATAATCATTTAATGAGAAGAGGTAAAGACATTTTACTCCAGCTTTATGGGCAACAGTGTAAATAAAAAGACTATTTGTAAGACGACTGATCACATCACTGGTAACACCATGGGATTTTAGGTATTTAAGATGGCTTCTCTGCATGTGTTTCTCTGGAGGTCTGAAGAAGGTGTTGCACTAATAAATCCTAACTGGAGCTATAATAGTATGTGAATTTTTGTTGGGTTTATTTTCAATTACTTTACCAAACAATAATCTTTTTATGACCACTTGTATGGTTAAGATTTGGATTTGTTTAGGCACATGGGCAATTTGGTTAGGTAAGGTGAGTAGTTTGTTAAAGTTTTAAATAATGGTCATGGTCATAGTTAAAACACGCATATATTTCCATGTGTCCAGTGTCAAAATACACACAGATACCAGAGGGACTTTGGCACTTTCTTTGTTGTTTTTCAATATTTAAAACAAGAAGAATCTGTGGTTTGACAAGCTTCCAATAATAGTCAACTTTAGTATGAAAATCACAAATAGTGTCATGTTTAAGAAGCTGAGAAAATAAGAATTGGCTGTGATTTGAGATTGTGTTTCAACATGATAGAGTAAAAAAAAAAGAAAATGACTTCTTAATCACCTTATATATGCACGAGAAAGGTTTGGATGGATAGATTTTTGATGAAGTGGTACTACAACAAAATGAATATACTTGGAATGTGCTTTGCTTCATCTGTTCTTACTGGCAAGAGTTTTTGTTGACACTTCAGATTAGTGACTTTGATCGCTGAGTGAAAGCTGATGCTGCCAAATATTAAAATGTGAAGTGTGTTTTCTTTAAGCCCTGAGCGGTTGTGTATTCATGTTACTGTATAGCTATTTGTCTCTTTCTCTCAGATAAATCTTAAGCCAAAAAGTTGGCACAGGAGGACTTAAATTCTTCCAGTGTTGAAACCACGCGCCTGTTTCCCTCCACCTCAGTACAGAGAAACTGTCAGACAGGTGGGGCTGATGGTATTCAAATGACTTTGTTGGATGTCCATTAAAAACAGGAGAGTCAAAACAAAACAAAAGGGCTCAGCTTGGCCAGAATCCTCACGCAAATCATCTGCTGTTGACACACACCACCTCATGACCATGAATACACTCTTTAACACTCTCTCCTGACACTCACACACACACGTAGACAAACTAAACTCAGTATGTGCATATACACACACACACCTTCAAATCACACACAACCCAACGACACACATAAGCTCACACAGACAAAGGCACACACACATACACATCACACCGACGCTCTTGTTGCAGTGAGAGTGGGATCACTCCATTTGTCATCCCACACAAAGCTGCTTGTTCAGTCATTATCTGGGAGAGCCTCTTCTCTCCACTACAGGCAAGATGACCGGGTCACACCTAAAATAGACACTTCTCCCTGATGTTGCTCCCTCCCTGTCTCTCCCCCCTCTTTTAAAAACAAAGCTCAGCCATTTGTTTTAGCCACTAAAATCAGAAAGAAATGGGACATTTGCAAACCAAATGAGGCTTATGTGGCAGGTTCTTGTGCCCCCATCCAAAGCAGAGGCTAATTGTATGCTCCTTCATGCTAAACAAAATGACAAGGAGAGAGAGGGAGAGTGGGAGACTTCTCAAATAAATGAGGGGATGGGCTATTTGTTAAGGAAATCAGGAGGCCAGTGAGCTCATGTGCAATTATGTATTTGCCTGGCGACTGTCCTCATCAGGATGTTTAGATCAGTTCTGCAACACATCAGGCCCTAAATGCAACATGGACTCACACTTTAAAGACCTGTAGGGATATTTTTTATCAGACAATGATTCTATTTTTCAAACATTTTCAGCTTAATACCCATACATGTCTCCTCAGGACCTAAAATTACAAAAATATGTCACATACTGCTATAGATCTATTTTTACTGACTGTCAAAACACTGTCTGTGAATGCCTCTTTTTATGTCATCTTTACAGTGTTTTAATCTTGTGTCTTTTTTTGTCTTGTTATGTCTATTATGTCATTTTAATCTTTTCACACCTTTTTTATCTTGTTACATCTTTTGCATTCTGTCTCTCGTATCACATCGTCTGTGTCTTGTTACATCTTTAACTTTGCCTTAATTTGTATTTTACATCCAAGGCCTCTCTTCTGCCTTCTGCAGTTTCAGTGAGATCTACATAAATACAGATCCAGGTACAGCCTCATCTTTCCCCAAGGGGAAATTTGTTTTTCATCAGCTCAAGACAAGAAAATAAATCAAAATATAAATAAAGTTGAACAAATAATTATTAGTCTTGTACTGTCTGATGCAGTGGGGATGAAGGATCTCCTATAATTCTCAGTTCCACATCATAATGAGGTGAGTCTTCCACTGCAGCTGCTTTTCTGGTTGGTTAGAATGGGATGAAGAGGATGATCTGGACTGTCTAATATGTCCTACACCTTATTCAATGAGCATCTGTCCACCACAGTGAGTCCAGCTTCTCCTCAAACACTCACCTAGCTTTTCTAATATTTTCTGTGTCAATTAGCAATATCCCATAAACACCCAAACATCAAACATTCACCAAAATAATCTGCTGATGTAAAATGTTTAATACTTGTTGATCCACCAATCCTATCAACAAAATATAAATAATTGGTGCAAAATTCAGTTATTCATCTTTTCATGGTCATCAGATATGACCCATTCGGACGTTTAGAGGCTCCATGGTGAAAGTGGAAACACAATCATCTACAACACAGGTGTCAAACATGTGGCTTGGGGGCCAAATCTGGTCCACCAAAAAGTCCAGTCCGGCCCTTTGCACAAAGATATCAACAATCATTTTAGTCTGGGTTCCACACTCAGACCAATATGATCTAAAGTGGGTCGGATCAGTAAAATACTATTGTAATAACCTATAAAGACTCACAACTCCAAATTTTTCTCTTTGTAAATGTAAACATTTTCATGTATTTACACTGAAACAAAAAATAATTTTGCAAAAACTGTGAATGACCTGAACAAATATAAACAACGTGAAATGTTTTAAGAGAAGTAAGTGTGATTCTATTAATATTATGTCTGTTATGAAATGTTTTGCTTAATTGTAGATCCACTGTGATCTGTAATTTGTAGTGAACAAGTGTAAATGATAAACTCAAGCATAATATTGTTAAAATTGCACTTATTTTTTCAGTTTGTTCATGTTATTCACATTGTTTTAAAGGATAGTTTGTAGATGTAAACATTTTCATGATATAATTTTACTTTTTTCACTCTAAAACATAGAGGAAAGTTTGGAGTTGACACTATTTATACATTATTATGTTATTATTTTACTGGTCCGGCCCACTTTAGATCAAATTTAACTAAATGTGTTGGTTTTACATTCAGTTATCAATATCTTTGCTGACAAGTCACCTTTTCTTCAGTTTTCTTTGTTTCTGATATAATGATCCTCAACTTTAATCTGAGCTTTTATGAACATCTATATGATCAGTAAATTAAATGCAAGAAAATACCTGATTTTCACTGAAGAAATGCAAAATAAAGAAAATAATATTACATTAAATGGTGATAAATCACTTAATAAATGTTAAATATAGAGAAAAATTCATTTGGGAACTGCCACTAAAGTAGCACTGGGTCTTTATGGGATATGAGTTCACAAAGTATTTCTGTACATTTGCTTCTACCAATTTAACACAATAAAAACAGCTGTGTAAACCAACTGGAGTCCTGACCCGAAGTTTGAGAAACACAACCTTACCCTGTAAAAAAAAATCCCATTGTTTTTATGGGAAAAAACTGGCAGCTGTGGTTATCAGAACAATAATGTAAAAAAAACATCAAACCATAAACATATTTAAGGAGCAACATGTAGATTTAACATTTTAAACATGTATATTTAAAATTTCAACTATATTTGATTTAATCATTAACACAAAAATCTTTTCAAATAAACAACTTTGCATTTTATATTCACTTACAGTTTTTTTATGTTGCAATTTTACAACTTTTTGGTGTTAATTCTGCGGTCATCTTTTACAGTGTATGGTATATTCTACAACAACATAAGCTGTTAAAGGTACTATGAAGTCCAATAATCTTTAGTGGTATTGCACTCACTGTACAGGATTGTCTGAGTAAAAGTGTGCTACTAGCTTGGCATTAAGAGAGATTTTCACAACTGCCTCTTTGTAATGTCACAACATGATTCATGATTTTGACTCACCAATGAATGGCAAAATGAAATCCAGTCAAAATAAAAGTACATGTCTGTATCATTTCTACCAACATGATGCATAAATCTGAGCTTCTTTATGTGTATCTATGTTAAAACACTAATATAGATACAGTGATAATGAGGAAGAGACACGTTTGCACTGTGCTTTTTCTGCCACAGTTATTTAGAGAACTGAGAAAGTGCGGAACCAAAAATATCAATAATTACCTGTCTTCCATAGGAACTTAGCTACATCTAAAAGTAAAGTGTAAGCTGATCATTGTCAGAAGTTCTGCTTTTATATTCATTGTTCTCTTTGGGAAGAAGTTCATTAACTAAAAGAAGAAGAGTCTAGAAGCATTTAGCACTACTCAAATGACAAAATCTGAAGGTGAAATTAGATGGAAACTTCAAATATACCCCAATGCTTCCAACTTGGACTGATTTGAGAATCAAAGTCTGAGTTTATAGTGTGTTGTATATTTTGTAGTAACATAAGAAATCATACACACTGACAAACAAACACGCTCACAACACAGCACATCAGATTTTCTTGACAGTAAGGATAGTGAGTACTTCTCAGACAGCTTTCTTATATTACAAGACAACGTGACTGGGTCAGCTCAGGAGACGACGTCACAGAGGGGTAAGATCAAAACCAGTGTTAACAAACAAAGAAAGACAGAAGGGGATCAGAGGCGCACACAGACACACACTGATGTGTAGTTGCACACGCACATAGTTGGAACTAACATTACCACCCACTGAATAGCACCTGTGTGCATGTGTGTGAGTGAGAGCTGCATGGGAAAAAAGGTCACAGTCAGGAGTCTCTCATATGGACTGGATCAGCCGCTGCAGAGGTCAGAGGTCAGAGGGTCAGGGGTTGAGCTCTCTAAACCAATCACAGGTCAGCGTGGGGTGGAGGGGCTTTCCATGTGAAGTGAATGGTGCTCAGATGGGATAAGAGGAACACACCCTAAGCCTGCTTTATGACCCAGTTTAAAAAAAAACAGACACTCAGACACCTCACTTATCATGACGTGGTCACTTTATCACGTCTAGTGTTGGTCGGTCTGCCAGTTACCACTATTTCATCACACATGATTGTCAAATTATAAAAAAAAAATTAAGAAGAAATCATGAGGGTGACTTGTAGAAAAGTAGCCTGTAGTATGGGTTATCTGAGGGGACAATGATGAGGAAACTGGATTCATCCTTTCATTAATTAGACACATATAATTACACCATTGCTAATAAATTTGGAATAACTTTGTTTTCAGACACATTCCTCTTTTTATTCCCATTTATATGCATCAGTCATTGGGCAGGTGCAATGGTTACATACTAAATCCCAGTTACACTTTATCTTTCAACCCTTTCATGCACGAATTATAAAAACCTTAGTCGAGATTTTTCTCCTGAGTGTTTTCATTCCTCTTTAGGCATAAAAAAAAACAATGCAATTGTTTTTTTGTTTTTTTTAAGAACCTGTTTTTCATGGAGTTACAATCACGTCCACTCAACTGGACACCATACCTTTAATTTTTGAGGCGAAGAAACATGTATTTAAAACCCATCATCAGAACGTTATATACTGTGTGAAAACTGTTCATTCATTCATTATTTTTGTTTATTTCGAGAATTTACAGAATACATGCAAATTCAAAATTCCAAAATCATTCATCTACACTCGAAAAGGAGTTGTAAGAAGAAAAACTATGAAACATAAACATTTTTCATGTAAATAATCTGGTGTTTTCTCACATTTTAACACACTCTAATACTAGTTAGTACTAACTTCATGGAGATAATATGCAAAAAAAAAAAAAAAAAAAAACCTTTTTGATTACAAAAACTGTTAATTATAATCTTATAACAATTAGCAACTGATTTAAAGCATGTTACTACAGATCAAGTTTATCAAGAACAGCAAAATTACAGTAACAGTATGAATGTCAGTGTATGGGATGAAGCGTAAGTGTCCACTGTGTTGTCTGATATGGAACTAAAACAACATAACCTATGAATATACAAGAGAACAGCTGTAGAATAGCTGTCCACTGTAGTGACCACTATGCATGAAAGGGTTAAGGCTAAATCACATCATCACATTCTCACAATCATTTCATAAGAAGAGGTAAAATATGTTTTCCAACTTTCTATCCATCCAGCTGTCCACTTGATCAAAACTTATCCATTCAGTATGACGAACCATGTGCTGTTTGTTGCACTTCTGACAATTCACTTTTATATTTCCAGTCTTAGAAAGAAGTTCCATGTGATTTTTGGTTTAAATTTCCCCTGGCATGACACAAATAACCGATAAGAGCTGTCACAAAATTCCTTTATGTTGGAGTTTTGGGAAACATAAGGAAAATGAGTTTTTGTGTAGCTGTTAATCTTTGCAGTTTACAAAATACAAAGACAAATTAGCAATAAACAGCTTGAACATTTAGCGAGCAACAGATGAGCAGCATAATTAGATTTTTTAAAAGAAGTGGGATACATAAGTGAGTGTAAATAGGCCCACTCTATTAAATAAATGTGCACAGTGTATATTATTACATAGAGAGAAGAGGAAGGCAGAGAGATTTGAGTTGATTTGCCATGACACTTGTTAGGAAGGTTCACAGCAGCTACCAAGAAAGGCAGTATTTGTGCTCTTGTCTGCGTGTGCGTCTCAGTGTATGTGTGATTCATCTACGTGCGCGCTCCAGTCTGTGTGTGCGTGCGTGCGTGCCTTCCATGCACGCGCTCGTCTTCAAACCTCTCTCCAAGCTGAGCCCCACGTTACTTTGATTGACATCTCAGACTCGCCTTCACACACCGCACAGCCCGCTCCGCGCGCCTCTGGAATGGCAGCTACCGACGGACGTGTCGATTGGCCAGAATCCCCGTAACTCAACGAGGTCAACCGGCTCGGGGCGCTTTTCCGGGTGACTATTGGTCAGACGTCTAATCTACATCGTTATACCCACGTGGAGCAACGGCTGTGATTGGACCCGAGCCGTTTTGGGGGCCGGGCTTCAGTTTCGGTTAGATGGGGAGCGTGAAACCGCGTGAGAAAGTTGCCATTGAGGTAAAGCAGAGCTGGACGGTGGACCGCTGCTGCCGCTGTGGGAGTTGTTGTTATCAAGCAACGTCTTTCTTTTTTGTGCTTTTTTTTTTCTTTCAACGAAATTTTTTGGAAGCGGGTTTGCTATACAGAGCCGGCAGGGAAGTAAATATTTTTGTTTTTATTGGTTCAACCGCCAACTAGCACAGCGAGTCAAGTGGGAACTCTTCAGTGCAATTAACTCGTGTGGATTTGTTTGTGATGCTCTGACTGAGAGCCGACAGTTTGTGGGTGTCTCTGGAGGGTCCGCTGGCTTGAATTTCTTCTTGTTTGTTTGTTTGGCTGTCTCTCTACTCGGAATAAATCGGATTCTACACAAAACAAACGCCGGAGTGATTGAGGTGGCTCCAGGCTTTTTCATTCCTCACCTGGTTCGTACCCTCCTCTGTCTCTTCTCCCCCCCCCCCCCACCTCCAGCTAATGAGCCGTTTCCCGTGTTTTTCCGGTTGATTTACGGCCGCTACTGCCGGTCGAGCGGAGGAAGAGACAACGACCTGAAGAAAGCGAAGGACGGAGTAGTGGAGTAGTGCGGAGAGGAGCGGGGGATTCACGGTAGTCGCTCGTTGAACTCGGTCAGTTTTGTTTGAAATTAACAACGGTTGGTGCTCGTGCTCACGGCGGATGGATCCGTGAGCGTCCCACGTCTATAACTGTGCCCTATTTTCACCCACCGAAGCGGGCTTTTAAGAAGGAAGCAAGCCCATCCTCACAATGTTTCCCCAGGGGCGACACCCGGTAAGACTGCCTAAACAGTTCATATTCACCTGGTTGTAACCGGTCACTGGCGGAGGTTTCTATTACCTCTTTGTCTGTCTGACCCGCCTCTTATTGTTTTAAACTTCTTACACCCTTCACGCTAACTATGTTTACATCCGCTTTTTCTGCCTGATAATTGGACTCATTCGCCCTCAGCAAGAGTGCGCTTTATAATGTTTGTTTAATACTGGCTAATAATTAAAAGTTGTTGACATTACATGTGAGCCCGGAGTCAAACAGAAAATCAGATGTACATAATGAGGGACTATGATTTTAATAACACTCTACTCTCTATCTGTGTGTGTGTGTGTGTGTGTGTGTGTGTGTGTGTGTCAGACGCCCCACCAGGCTCCAGGCCAGCCCTTCAAGTTCACCATCCCAGAGTCACTGGACCGCATCAAGGAGGAGTTCCAGTTCCTTCAGGCACAGTACCACAGGTGGATAATGCAAACACACATGTCTTTATAGGCAGTGTGATTTTCTCATTGTCATCTACCCTCTGACACGATACAAACCTCACCCTAACCACAATCATTCCCCTACCATAATGAACAAAACCCCAACCCTGGCCTCAGTCTAACCCATAAACCTGGATTAGGCACATACACATACAGCAGACCCAGGCAGTGTTTTAGTCTTACACTGACTGCGGTAGGTCTAAGTCTCGGTGATGGGTGAGAGCCAGAGGGTGGCGTGTGGGCTCAGGGTTTCATAAATCACTCCGTATTTTCCCTTGTGTGTCAGTGTGTAGCTGTGCATTCGGATAAAGCGTGCCTTAGTGTGTACAGTTGCTAGTTTTTGCTTTTTCAGTATGTGTGTAAGTGTATTTATGCGTTCTTGGTTGTGCAGCAGGTGAAACCTGCAAATGTACTTTACAAAATTGGCTCTTTTGCTTATAGTTACCATCTTGACCTACACTACCATACACAAGTGAGGTTAAACCAATCACTTCACTGCTGACAGACATGCAACCACCACGAGTCACATCTCTGGCTCTTTTTAAAACTAGTTCCACCGCTTCTCTTTGTCCTTACATTTGTGGATGCTTTAATTTAGTGACTAAAAAGACACAGGGATGAGGTGTAAACTCAGGTACTCTACAGTCGCTAATTTAGTTACTAAAGGAAAACAGCTGGAAGATCAATGCATTGCCTTGTTAGTATTCCCTCTTTTATTTCTTAGTTTGTCTAGAGTTTTACAGATAAAATATTTGTCTCTGGGGTTCCATACATCACTGTCAGATGTCTTTTAATGACCAAAATACTATATAATATTAATTTCTCTTTAATGAAAGCAGTTTGTTCTGTAAAACTAGTGTCAACTCTAAATTTAGTCAAGGTTTTATATAAAGTTTCAAAACCTAGGTGGTTGATGTTGATGAGACTGGATTCAAAGACTGAATTGTAAATTCAACAAAATTCATATTGTTTTTTGACCTAAATTTGTGAGCTGCTGTGTTTTTCAGTCTGAAGCTTGAGTGTGAGAAGCTGGCCAGTGAAAAGACGGAGATGCAGAGACACTATGTAATGGTAAGAACTACGTGACACTCCATTCATTTGGTCCACTACAACCTATCACATCACACAGTGTGGATTCTGCCACCTTTGATGTTGACCTTGAGGAAAATTCTGTGATCCCACCAATTCATTGTACTCTTGAACTGCTTATGAACACACTTTTGATTTTTCAGGTTTGAGCATTTACCAAATACTTGATCATTACCTTAACAAAGACATGAAAGTTAACACCTGTGTTTATTGTGCTCACTTGTACAGTTCCTTTTCTCATACATGCTAATGAAGATGATTAGAGTGTCAGATTAGACTGTGTAATGACTTTTCAATTTGTGAATAGGCTGATTTTTCTTTCTGATTACACTGAGCTCTATCATTTCAGGGAGCCAAACCTTTTCCTATGTAGGGCGGGTGTATGTGTAAATCTGTGATTGAGTGATAGAAAGTACGTTTTTTACATACCTAAGCAACACAATGGGATGCACAAATGAATAATAAAATGTGAATCATTTGTAGTGCGCACACGTACTATAAAGTCAAATTTACAATATACACAGTATTTAAGAACTCATAGACTTATTTTATAGTAAGTTATTTCACCTACAACCTAATTAAGGGAGGAAACAAGGGAGGCTTAATGAGTCAAAATTGGTCTTCTTCACACGATTTAGGGAAATGCAGAGATTTCTTGGCTTTCATGAGTATTTACAGCATGATGTGAACAGATGTGATGCTGTATTAAATACAATTCTACAAATACCGTATTATTTTTAAAATAAAATGCCCCACTTTTTGTGGTTAAGATTTTGTTTTTAAATTTTATGTCAGAAATCCTTTCACACATCTAATCATCTGACTTTGTGTCCTCCTCAGTACTATGAAATGTCTTATGGCCTCAACATTGAAATGCACAAACAGGTATGGAATGTTGTCTGTCTCTAGTATACCCTTTGTGTTTGTCTGTTTGTCTCTCTCTTCCTCTGATACTTTCCCTCCCACCCTCTCCCAGCAAGCTTTTGATGTATTTGGTGTGTGTGCCTGTTGACGTGTCCTTGCGTGTGCACAAATGCATTTGTGTGTTCATTCATTTATGTGTGTCTTTTACTGTATGCCTGTGTGTGCATGTGTGTTTATTCGTGATCGATGGGGCTCTGTCTCCATTTCCCCAGTTAGGGCCGGCCGGCTGAGCCCAGAGGCAGGATGAATGGTTCAGTAGATTGATTGGTGCTGTCTAGGGGAGCGGCCTGCTTTATTACATTAGAGGGGCAGGGCTGGGGAGGGCAGAGGAATCGATCACAATGAGGCCGGCAGAGGAGAGACAGGAGAGCTCCCCCTTTTAGAAGCAGGAAGACACACACATACACACACAGTTACTTGAGTAAGATGGTTGCACAAGTGTGCAAACACAATATATGGGATAACAAGGACACTTACCTATTGTAATGTGCACACTCAACATGCAGAATGGTAAAGACACTTATGTCCGACAATATGAGATTATACATATGCACATGACCACAGGGGCAACTGAGAACACGCAAAGTAATTTATGCATAAATGTAATGAGTAAACATGTTCATGCATGAATAAATACACAGATGTGCTGAGGGTAAACACACATTTACAGTGCACGCACAGATGAGGGGGAAACTTTCACACTTTCTTATATGCACACCAACACAAGTTTCCCCACATGAGTAGTGCAGGGCTTAGAGCGTTTACCAGTAATTACCGCAGCTATCGACCAGTTGGACCAGAGGAAATTGGAGGTGGATTGGCCTGGCTGCTTCACTGAGGGGTGGGGATGCTTCTCTGCCTCTCACACTCCTTCCCATTATTTTTTTCTGTAACTTCACTAGCTCTCTTTCTTCCTTTACCCTTGTGTTGTTCTCCTTTTTATATCCTCAGCTCTTTCCCATTCTTTCCTCTTTCTTATTCTCTATTTACAATTATAGGATCTCTCTCCTTGCTTTTGCCCCCACCCCTTCTACCTTTTTTTTCTCCTTTCTCTTGGTTCCTCTTTCATTTTATGTCCATGTGAAGCTACTGTTCTTTCATTGTAAGGGAGATGCATCTCTTCCTATTGTATACACGCGCGCGCGCGCACACACACACACACACACACACACACTAAAGCTCCAGGGGAGGTCATTAGCTTGGGGCTGCAGTTGTCAGAGCAACAAGCTTCTGTAGGCGGGGGGTACGGGGGATGCAGACTAACAACCCACCTCCTGCTGGGGATGTTCAGATGTGTGTGTACGTACTGTGGCAATAATTCTCCAATTATATGTGTAATGGGAAGCCTGTTCACTGTGAGCTCTCTGTTTCACTTTTCTTTACTTGGTTTTTCAATTAAATGAAAATCATTATGCAAATGTACACCAATTGTCAAATAATTCCTTCATGAGCTGAGGGAGGAAACAGTATGAAGTATTTTACAATTTAGACATGAAGTTGCACACTTCCAACTGTTCCTATGTCATGATTTGTAATGATAACTCATGTAGGGGATGTTGGCATCAAGCTTTTACATTCCTCTCCTTACCTGTTTGATCCGTGATCCTTGTTAATTTTGTCAGTAAGCTTAGCTAAATTAACTAAGCTGACCTGATAGTAATTACCCTGAGTACTTAGATATTCTGTGTAGTAACCTTCATTCAGTGCTAATTATAGACTTACAACTCTGGATTCTCAGACTGGATATACAGGTATAGTCTTTATATAGGGCCTCCTATGCAATGGATAAATAAGGCATTATGAGATTTAGTTACAGAATGTAAGTCTGTCCCATGTCACTGCCTAGTCTGCAGGTTTCTATACAAACCTACAGAAAGTAATGTACCTGTTCACATAAGCAGTGTAAAGCAGGTGTGCAATTGTACATGTTAGGACTTCACATTGAAGAGATTGTATAATTCTATGTGTATATAACAAGGAACATAAGCTTTTCACATTATCAGATCTTATTAAATCGGTAGATTATCCTGTTGCATAGAGCGACCAGTTGTGATTAACCTATATAGGGTTTTCAAAGCTATTCATGTCAAAATGGCATTTAATCAGTAGGCAGGTTTATTGTTCAGTCTTAATGCAAACTTGACACAGTACAGTTATCTTTTCCATATTGGACCTTGCCAAAACCGAACCATTTCTCTATCTGGGGTAACATGATAAGCATTCTTTGGTATCAATTTGTTGTTTTCAGGGATTACCATTACTCAGGCTTGTTGTTGAGCAACAAAGCTCACACATGCAAGCATCTCCAGAGAAAGGCTGTATCATTGCTGTAACTACAGAGAATATCTGGTGCTGAAGTTTGACTGACAGTGAAGGAAGGTTTAATCTCAAATTTTTGTGTGTGTGTTGTAGTTTGTTTTAAAAAAAAGTACTCGGAGCTATTTGAAGTATCACACGGCAGTGCTCTTATTAGTTAATTACCTACAGTGTCAGTTATTTATAGTGTCAGTCAGCCACCCTGTTAACAGTCTTCTCAGTAGGGTTATTTGTAATTTGAGTCTTGCCAAGAGTGTCTCCTTTTAGTCACAGTCCAAATTATACTACAGGTAAACCTTTTAGTTGTTTAGTGTAAGACTATTTACACTACACTAGTACAAGGCTAGTACTTTATTTAGCTTCCTCAAGTACATAATTGGCTGAACTGTGGTTCATATGGTGTTTGAGGAGTTGATAGAGATAGAGAAAGTACTTTGACAAAGGAATGTGTCTTTAATATCACATCATTTCAACAGAGCTCTTGAAATGCTGACAGAGAGAAAATGGTCTCAAGCCTGAGTCAAATCTTTTGTGAAGACAAAGCAAATGTATATTTCTACCATAACTGTAAATGTGTTGAAAATACCCAGAATTAAATCGGAGGCATGGATAGAAAGCCTTGGTTACTTTGTGTGATGGGATACCAACTGCCTTTTTAAGCTCAATGATTATATCATGTGAATATGCCATATATTACTGTAACAGTGACTAGAATGGCAATCCTTAGGTGTTTGTTTTACTAAAATAGATAGCCTTTTGAAGGTTTTATGACCCTCTGCCAATGTATCTATTTTTGCGAGGATGTGTATGTGTGTCTGATGGACCATTACTACATTTCATGGCTCCTCCAATTCCCTCTTCACCCTGGCCGTCTTCGTATCAATTTAATTGGATGATATGTAATATGAGTGCCCTTATCTGATTTGATGCCACAGTGGGGGTATCTGGTTTCAGCCAATTGTAGCCACCTCCGGGGGTTGGGGGGCAGGCGGATGTGTTGGCATGGATACTGGGGGAGAGCAAATGAAGTTAGTCGCTGATGAGATTATGTTGAAGTGCTGATGGGAAGAGGAACAAGTACGAGGAGGATTGCGAGAGGAATAAAGAAATGGAACAGGCAAGACAGAAACTTGAGCTCACAGTGATAATTTGAGAGGAAAATCTCATTGTGAAAGTTGTATGTTTGTCATGCTGAAAATGGCACATGCTGTATTCATGAGACTGACTTGTGCGGTGTTCAGTGTGTGTTTTTTTTAACTTACTATGACTGTTGTGTGTACTTGTATTACTTTATTGGCAACCCCAAACAGCTGTCTTTTCTTAATGAATGTAATTATGTTATTAATAACAATTTATTATCTTATCTCTCTGTGTGCCTCTTCCTCCATCAGACTGAGATTGCCAAGAGACTAAATACCATCTGTGCACAAGTCATTCCCTTCCTCTCACAGGAGGTAACTATGTTTGACTTTGAGCTACATGCTGGCTTTTTCACCATTAATAAACTCTTGTTTTATGTGCTTTCTTCACTGTTAAATTGTGCCTTGTCCTCAGTAACACTGTTTGTGTCTGTTTGCAGCATCAGCAGCAGGTTGTCCAAGCTGTGGAACGAGCTAAACAGGTTACCATGGCAGAGCTCAATGCTGTCATCGGGGTACGTGGACTGCCAGGTCTTCCACCTACAGTGTGTATTCCTCTACTTCCTCTTTATGTGTATGAATTGTCCTTACATGTGTATGTTTGTATGTGTAGCCTTAAAAAATAAATGTCATACTGCACATATTCAAAGGCAACAGTAAGATAAACCTCATATATTTTCTTCCATGAATAGCGTAATTTTTATATCTAAGCAGTAGTTTTGTTCCATAAAATTTCAAGCTAAGAGATGTGAAAAGTCATGAAAAAGACAAATAAAAATCCAAATATGTGCCTTTTAATAAATTGGTGTAGAGTGAATAATTGAGAATGGGGGTGTCATCAGAAGGTGGTAGTATAGATGATGCTGCACATGACTTCAATACATATAGAAAAAGCAGAATAAATTGGTTCATAATCAGACCACACTACCTGCTGCTACAACCAACTTTGCATTACTGCTTTATGAGAATATCTGGGAAGATATGGATCAGTTAGCTGATCAGTTACAAGAATTATGTTTGCTACATCAGAATTTATGCAAAGAAGTGTTTCCATTTTTTAAAAACACCTCAAGTGATGTTTAAAACCTTTTTCAGATAGAGAAAGTGTTTTTGGATTTTACCATTTTCATAAAGTGTTTCCAACTGTGCTTATAAAATACTATTGCAGTAGCACAGGGTATGTGTTGTCTGTTTGAGATAAATCATTTTGAACAAGGAGCAAAACTGAACAGTGTTTTCCCTGTATGGTGTTGTGCATCACCAATTATCTGGACTTGACTGAAAAAAGCACTGGAATGATAAATGGGGCACGGGAGAAAGAAGTTGGAAGAAGATGGCTAAAGCCTCAAAATGCTGGTAGTAGTGACTCTTAATGGGATGGGAGTGTGTTGAAAATGCCAAACTTTATAGGACCAATGGGAGCTTGACTGTGGGGCAGTGAGGCCATGGGCTTGAGTTTAAGGAGAATGTGGAAAAGGGGTGGAGGTGAGAGGGTTGGCTTAGCATAGATTAGTCTTGATGGGTAGTATAGCTGGAGTGTATGGTGTGCTTGTTAGTTGGCGCAACTGATGGAGGTCTGTGTAATGGGGGAGCGGTAGATTTGGCAGTTGCTGTTTGAGTTTTAATTGCAGGATTCCAGTGTTTGTAAAAGGGGTGTGGGGTGGGGGTGGGGGGGTCAAAGCATTGCCCTTACACTCCCCTCTTCCCCTTTTCTGCCGTCTCCCACGCCAGCCTGTCATTCACCCCGTTTGTGAGTTAAATGAGTGTAATGAAGCATGTTACCCCCACCTCTGCTCACACACACACACATACACACACACTCACACTCATGCACACACACCAGCTCACACAACATCCCATGACAAACCAGGCTCCCTTTTCGTACATCAATACTTCCCCTCCATTTACTCCCATCAGGGGTCCTGTTTGTGTGCCTGTGCATGTGTGTTTTTGCATCTGTTTGTGTGTGCATCTGTGTGTAGCAGAGCATGCATTTCTCTTATCCTCAGAAAACAACAGGCAGTGTTAGGATGGTTGAGTGAGGGTCTGTGCGTCTGCCTTGTTTATCTAGACTCTGTGTACGCATGTTAGTGTGATCAAGTGTGACGTGTGGGTGGGTTTATGTTTGATTGCTTGGCAAGCGAGCCAACCTGGGAGTGTGTGAGTTTGTATGTTTGTGTGCATTAACAGGAATGGGGGGGCTTCAGGTTAAAAGACTATTTTGTTGTTTTGCTTTCATTCATTGGGACAGGATGCAGCGAATGAGGGATAGATTGAGAGGAGAGGAGAAGGCGGGGCTCAGGAGTGGGGGGAGTGGGTTAGTCAATTAGGTGAGATAAAAGTCGGTTTGACCTTCAGCACTCCTTCCACCCCTGCCGAGTCGCCTCCTGTGCCCCTCCTTCTCCTCTAATCTCCCTCCTTCCACCTCCCCTCCCTGCGGCGAATCAGTGAGCTTGGATTCCCGCGGCTACTGTCTGAGGAGGCAATAATGATGTTTTGGAACACAAAGACATTTCACGCTCAGACGAGCGCCTGATTTGGTGTGAAAGAGAGAGCAGGGCTGCTAGCCAAACTCCCTCTCTCTCCTACTCTCTTTCTCTGACCTCTTCTCTCCTCCTCTCTTCTCCTCTCTCCTCAGCCGCCTCACTCCCTCACAAGACCTGACAGTGCAGGCAGCAGCTGGGGCTCTCAGCCCTCACCCCCACACCCCCCACTCCTCACTCATTCCTCCTTTTCCTCCCTGCCTCCCTCCCCCTCTTGTCCCACCACATCCTCAGGCTCTGGGCTGTGATCCCAGCTGTCAGTATTGTTCAGTGTTTGACCCCAGAGGGAGAAGGGTGTATGTGTGTGTTGGTCTGTGAGGTAGTGTGTAAGGGAAGAGGATGTGTTCACTGCCTTACAGAATGCAGCAGCCAGTTTATGTGGCGTAAAGTCAGAAGGAATTGCTCCATCTGTGGAAGATTTCCATAGGGTCACAAAATCTCTGTTGATCAAGCTACAAAGTGTTATTGATTTTTACCCACTGATGACTGATTTTCATTGAGTAATCCATGAATTTTTACCCATATGTGGATGATTAAATCTACGAAGCTTTGTAGTTTAAAACATTTGGTAGTGAATAACTACTTGATCAGCCTTGCATGATCTACCTGGTTCATAGTAACCCCAGCCTGTGTGGGGGTTGAACTGAAATGCAGTATTTCATACAGTGTCAAATTACCAAACAAACTTGAAACATATTACCTGCTATAGGTTGAAACATCAAAAAGATGTCTTACATTTGTCGTGTGGAACTACCAGTCCAGTCTTCTTCTGTCAGCTGATCTAACCACCCCCTTCTTTTGTCCCATCTTTCTTTCTTACAGCAACAACATCTATCCCATAACCATGGTGGTGCCCCTGTGCCCCTCACACCCCACCCTGCAGGCCTACATCCCTCTCAGCTGAGTGGTTCAGCCGGTCTCTTGGCTCTGTCAGGAGCTCTTGGTGCTGTACCTCCTCATCTGGCAGGAAAAGACAGTGGTGATAAGAAGCCTCACCTGTCTGGGCCAGATTCACACCCTGCAGGACCTGAGCACCTGAGAGGTGAACAGACACACCCTTGAGCACAAGACATCAACTGGAAGTAGAAAAATCTGGCAGCTTGAAACTATAGCACCTACTAATGTCTGACACACATGGCTTTCACTAAAGCCAGCATCTTTAGCAGACTTAAAACTGTGAAAAATGTGAATTTATTACTTTAAAATAGGGGCAAATGTTAAATTGGGAGTTTCATGTGACAATCTTGACTTCTTAATTATTAATCTAACAAATTGTGCAGGATACAACTAACTCATTTCCCTTGGTTGCTTTTGTTTTTCTTCACTGCTCTGCTGAACCATATAACCTGAACTTCATATACACATTTTGAATGGCAAAAGAGCGAGAGCCTGGAACAGTAAGTATTTCCTCTTTCTAAGACTGCAGCAGTGTGTAATGTGCTGACAAACACTGTTTATTTTCTTGCCTGTCTCAAGGGGATAATTTTAGCTGAAATTATGAGTACAGAATGAGTAATCTTTGGGCCTCAAAGTCAGGTCCTAAACAGATGTAATGAAATGAACTGAACTACATTCAATTTAATAACAGCTCTTCTATTCACTGACACCAGGAATTGTTTGTAAAATTCAAAAATACCTAAAGACCAAAGTGAAAATTCAAGCCTTTTTTTTTTACTTTTGATGTAGACATGGTCATATTAGTCCAATGAGTCAGTTACTGTATTTCACATGCATTAGTCTTGTATTTTAAGTGTAGCTTCTAAAGTCTCAGTGTACACAGAGACTTGCAGGCATACTCTTATCTAAGGCTGAGCGATTTTATCGATTCTGCAATATAAATCGATATTTTGTTTCCCCAGAAAGTATCGATTTTCAGCCGCGAGTATCGATATATTAAGCCCCATTCAAATCCCCCGTGTTCTGTCTGACACTCTTCCTGCCGCCCATTTCCCCTGTTCACTTTGCAGGAAGAGCGATTTGGTCAGCCAGCCGCTACTGTCGCTGTAGAACATTTCTAGCAAGTTACCGTCTAGATACTCTCTTTACACAGACTTTCTCTTCCTGTTTACGCAGTCAGACCTAAGAGATTCAGGAGAATGGCGGCGAATATAAATCCAGCACCTTCATACTTAAAAGCAGATGTGTGAGCACTTCAGGTTTAAAAAGAAGGAAAGCGAGATGTGCATGTCCGCTCCAAGTCTTTGTCTGTTATTACAAATCCTCCTTCCTTATCCCATTTTTCTTTAATGTATTTGGTGGAAGGATTATTAAGATTTGAAACATTCTTATAAAGCTGTGATATAATCCCTCTTGGAAGTCCTGATTTGTATACGTTTATAAAAAGTTTAATAAGGGGATTATAGATTCTGTACTTTTCAAAGGCTTGGAAGCCACAGTTTGCACTGTTTCAATAAATCAAACAAATTTTCTAATCAGATCTTTGATTCATTTTGTCCAGCATTTGCAAGCTGTAGACTCTGTCCAGTCAGTCATATATTGTGTAATTGATCAATGCTTTCAGTTTTCAGTTCAGTTAATTCAATCCAAGTCAATGAAACACTCACAGGATGTCACCAAAATCTCTTTCCCTTTAAAGTCTTTCAGAAAATTATGTAAATGTATCGAATCACATCGTTGGCTGAATATCGTGATATATATCGAATCGTGAGCTGAATATTGTGTATCGTATCGTGAGATTAGTGTATCGCTACAGCCCTACTCTTGTCTAACGTTAAACTCTTACAATACGATCCAAGTAAAGCTAGAACAGCTGTTCATGAGACTATTCACTTTTCACTTTAATGGTGTTGCTGTTATATGTTCTTGGCTGGTGCACTGACATAATTTTCCTTCAGTGATCAATGAAGTTCTTTTCAACCTTTCATTATGCTTAAAATACAATGCTTTTTTTTTAGCCTTCATTTCACACCCAAACAGCTTTTAGCCTAAAACATGTACATTTCAGAGTTTTGGACTGTCAGTGAGTGTGTGTTTGTGTTGTCATGTGTGTTTGGGGATCTCTAGGGCTACAGCTTTGGCCTGCCTGTTCAGTTCTGCCCTAGATCCACTCTGAGCTGTTAGGGTTGCCTTTCTTTTCCAAATGAGCTTTTTAGCATGGTCACATGTGCACGCACCAGCACACAACCGTACGTGCACACATACATACACACATACTCTTTGAGCTCAGCCTGCATTGTTGTGCCTATTTAACACCTCAGTGAGCAGATTACCCCCTTCTCTCCCCTCGCACCTCCCCTGATCCCGCGCTTAAAGACTCATTGTGTTTAATATCACCACCACTGAGAAGGGAGGGCTTGGGAAAAGGTGGGGTGGTGTGGGGGTGAGAGAACAGCAGTCATATGACACTGAGCTTGTGTGTGTGTGAGTGAGTGTGAGACAGAGAAGGAGGGGGGACTATGCTAAAAGTGAACAGGGGAGGGACAGGGGGGAAATTGCTTATGTTTTGCGGGTCAGTGCTCCTGTGCTCAGCTCACTAAAACCTTTCAATACAGGGGGAGGAGAAGGGAGGGAGCGAAAGAGGGGAGGGTGTGAAGGAGGGGGGCCTTTGGCAGAATACAGATTTTCACCCCCCCCCCCCCCCCTCCACCCCTCTCTTTTCCTCCCTGGCCTCTTGTCACCCTTTCTTCTCCTCCACGCTCCCACACCCTCCCTTCATCCTTTCTGTCTTCGCTGTCTCATCCTCTCCCTTTCCCCTTTTTGCTCACCCCTCCTCCTCCTTAGCTATTCCTCCTTCATTTACCCTTTACCCCCCCACCCCCCAAAGCCCAAGTGCTCACTCCCCTGCTAGATGTGTGCACGTACATGTGTGTTTGTGTATGTTGGATGCACATTTCATTGACAGCCTGAGACTATAATGGACTCAACATGAAGCTTTAATCCATTAACAATAGGATCCGTTGGTCAGGAGGCCAAAGGGGGGCAGCTTTGTGTGTGTGTGTGTGTGTGTGTGTGTGTGTGTGCTTGCATGCATCTGTCTGTGTAGTCTTGGGACGCAGAGGGGCACTAGAGTGTTATGCAAGTAATATACATGGCTAGCCTGACACACACTTAATCGTACACACAGGCCTTCACAGTCAATTACACATCATATACACACACACACAAACACACACACAAACACACACTAACTGCAGCTAGTGCAGCTTGTCAGAGCCAGGAGAGGGAGCACCGATAGATTTTGAGAGCCACTTAATGTAATCATCAACTTCAGTGGCATGTGTTTGTGTGGCCGTAACTGGCTTTGGTCAAGTGAGAAAATTGCTTTCTGTTTAAGTGTTAGTGCTACTTAATTCATGCTTCTGTGCACTATTAACCTATTTGTGAGTGAGCTTCTGTTTTTATAACCTCCACACATAGCTCAATATAACTCTTGCAATTAGTGGTAGATAGATTGTGATCTCATGCAGGATAGATATGGCTTTATTTGTGCAATGTTGTGTCATCTTAAAAAAATCCTTTAGCCTTTTTTCTTCTAAAATGAATGCTTCTCTATTTGCTCTCTTCTGCAGAGTAACTCATTACTCCCAGAAAGTCTTAGGAACCCTGATAAACGACGCAATGGACCAGAGTTCTCAAATGATACAAAGAAACGCAAGGTGGATGACAAGGACTCTAGCCACTATGTAAGAACTACTTTTACCATCAAATTTTATTATCTATTAAATATTCATTGTATGTTCATGGTAGCAGTCTTTTTTGCAAATTAGAAAGGAAGATGTGAAAAATACCTGTTCATAAAAACTTGATCTCATTTGCAGGATAGTGATGGGGAGAAAAGTGATGATAATTTAGTGGTTGATGTCTCAAATGAGGTCAGTGTATTTACCTATTTAGTAACATTATTCCCTTTGAGTTTTTTTTTTTTTCTTATATGCATAAATGTTCACTGATGCAGGACTTTACACAAAAATTCTATTTTCTGAATAACAATTGTGGTACACAGGTATTAATGTTCTTTTCTGTCCACCAGGATCCAGCCTCCCCCCGTGGTACACCTCTTCCATCTCCAAGAGAGAATGGCCTTGACAAAGCACGTCTCCTCAAGAAAGATCCCTGTAGTCCAGCCTCCACTGCTTCATCAGCAAGCTCCTCCTCCTTGAAATCCAAAGAAATGGCAATGGTACAGATTTACAGTACTTTTAGTATAGTTTTTTTTTTAAAATCAAAAGTACCATTGTGTTTCTCATATGTTAACTGAATATGTCTTTTTTTATGACAGCGAGACAAGGCAGGCACACCTGGGTTAAAGTCAAGCACACCCACCCCGAGAGGTGATTCCACCCCTGGTCCAAGCTCTACACCTGGAATTAGACCCAGTCTATCAAAACCCCCTTCCATGGAGATACCCCACCCACCCAGTATGTACAGTATAATCATACCTACATATGTGCTCTTATGGTTTGTTATTTTCCAGTCATGTTTATAAAACACAATACTTGTAATGTTGTTGTAATATCTTGTGCCAATGGGCATTCAAGATTACATTATGGGGTCTAGGAGCTTTGGATAAGTAAGGGATGATGTACAGTGAACTGGTCATTATCACAAGATAAAGTCCAACAGTGCACGTTGTGGTTAATTTCACCGTAATGCCTATAATAATACAATATTGATAACAAATCTGTTTTTCTTACTTAACTTAATTGTGCATTACAGCCCGAGAGGAAGTTTTTAAGTTTATTATGAAGTCACTCTTTTATTTGCTGCTTCATGTCTGTCTGTTCTCACCTTTTCAGATGCAGGTTTACGGACTCCCTTGGCCGTGCCAGGCCCATATCCAGGGGCATTTGGTATGTTACCACATGCAGCAGGAATGAATGGGGAGCTGGCTGGTGCTGCTGGGGCTGCAGCCTATGCTGCTGGACTACACAACATGTCACCTCAGATGAGTGCTGCTGCAGCAGCTGCTGTGGCTGCATATGGTCGATCACCCATGGTGAGTTGAACATTTTGAGAAATGTTTCATTTCTAGTCCATCTATTTGTTATAGCACAGCATGTTGTAAAGTTGTTTGTACACTTTCAAAAAAAAGTATCTTTTTTTGTCATTTCAGACTTTATCCTCTATGTTTTTAATATAGTCATACCAGGAAGCTGATCCCATTATTACATACAGGACCCTTCCCAAGCATTTTCACTTAAGCAACATCTGGAAACCCCTATGTTAGCATTTTTTTAATGCTTTGCGTATTTGAAGTATTTTTTATCTGCATATTTACTTTGATGTTACATTTTCTATGGAAAAATTGGAATTCCACCCATGTGAGTCAGTGAAGTAAAAGATCAAGTCATGCTGTTGTTCAGTCACATTTAATCATTGTCAATAATTGCAAAGGTGTATTTCTCTTTTCTCTGTGAGTATTTATGTAGTTGGTATGCTACTGTGCATTACCTTCAATCACCTCATCACTCTTAGCTGTGTTTGCATAGCATTCATTACATTGTTTAAATAGGGTTTAGTAGACTCACAGCTGTGTCTGTCTGGGCAACACTTGATAGAGACCTAGGTTGTATTTGTGTGTGTTGCACTGAAGCGGAGTGCGAGTACTGACAGCTCTGCCTGTGTGTTTGCTGACTCTTCATCATTCAGATTCAGATGATGTGTGTGCTCGAGAGTGTCTGTTTGCTTTGTTCTCATGAGTGTTTGTGTTCTGTTCCGAAGGATACTATTGACCTGTGTGCTTTTGCCGATGCCCGTAGGTGCCTGTTAGCACTGTGCTCATAACGGGTCTGTGTTCTCTCTTCAAGGTTGGTTTTGATCCTCATCCTCACATGCGAGTTCCTGGAATGCCTCCTAGCCTCACAGGAATTCCTGGGGGTAAACCGTAAGTATATTTGAGACTGGTTGTTTATATCTTCCAATTTTAGCCCTCTTGCTCACTGTTCACTTTTTACCCTCGGCCTTCGCCGCAGGGTATTGTCATCAGTTCGTTGTCCGTCTGTCCATATGTGTACAAACTTTGGTGTGCACCAGTAGTTCTCAACTGGGGGGGCAGCAGATAGTCAATGATAAGGAAACCCTGGCGTGGACTGAAGGCCGAGGGTTTTCAAGTGCGGGCACGTTATGTTTTTGTATCCTGTCTTTTTCTCTGTCTTCATGTTTAACCTCCGGTCCTCCTTTGCTTTATCAGCGCTTACTCCTTTCATGTTGCGGCTGACGGACAGATGCAACCCGTGCCATTCCCGCCAGATGCTTTGGTGGGCCCAGGGATCCCTCGCCACGCCCGTCAGATCAACACTCTGAACCACGGAGAAGTCGTTTGTGCTGTTACCATCAGTAACCCAACCCGACATGTTTACACAGGAGGGAAGGGCTGTGTCAAGGTCTGGGACATTAGTCACCCAGGCAACAAGAGCCCCGTGTCACAGCTTGACTGTTTGGTGAGTAAGGTGATGGGGTTGGGGAGGCAGTGTTATGTTTTTATCTAAACTACTCTGACAGGCATTTCAGTCAGGTTGTAAGTTAAAAACTACAAACAGAATACACCTATATATGTTTGTTTTTCAAAACTGATATTAAAAATATCCTAATGTCTCATCAGAACCGAGACAACTACATCCGCTCGTGTCGTCTCCTCCCTGATGGTCGGACACTAATTGTGGGTGGTGAGGCGAGCACATTGTCAATCTGGGATTTGGCTACGCCCACTCCAAGGATTAAGGCAGAGTTAACATCATCAGCACCAGCATGCTACGCCTTAGCCATCAGCCCAGACTCCAAAGTCTGCTTCTCATGCTGCAGCGATGGAAACATTGCAGTTTGGGATTTACACAACCAAACGTTGGTCAGGTAAAAAAGATCATGTGTTTGCTTTTTTCTTTACTGCATTTTAAGGACTATTCTAATGTAAATAATTTGATTTGTTGCCCACACATAGTATGAACTTACTTAAACTCAATGAATGGGGGAGTTGGCAATGTTTTTTTTTTACCTCCGAAATTAATACAAGACAAGAGTTGATCACATTTTAAATACAGTCTTTTCCTCACTTGGGAAGTTTATGGTGCATAGTAACTGTATGGGCAAACTGGTACCTAGAGTATATTTGCTTAACCTCTTTTTATTTATTTAACTCAGAATATGTGTATTTGTCTCTGTATCCTGTAGGCAGTTCCAGGGCCACACAGATGGAGCCAGCTGTATTGACATTTCCAACGATGGCACCAAGCTGTGGACTGGAGGCCTGGATAACACTGTCCGCTCCTGGGATCTGAGAGAGGGACGGCAGCTGCAGCAGCATGACTTCACATCACAGGTACAGTGCACAGGTCAACTGATGTTTAAAAACTGTACAGCATTTAACACATTTGTGTTAAAATTGAATGGCAACAGCAAAATATAATACTATCAACGTTTATTTTCCTCTGTCCTGTAGATCTTCTCCCTGGGCTACTGCCCAACAGGAGAATGGCTTGCAGTGGGGATGGAGAGCAGCAATGTTGAGGTTCTTCATGTCACTAAACCTGACAAATACCAGCTTCATCTACATGAGAGCTGTGTACTGTCCCTGCAGTTTGCTTATTGTGGTAAGAAAATATTTACTTTGTAACCTTCTTTCAAACCCTTGTAGCCTCCAGCCATAAAGTTTCACTTTGTTATATTAATATATCAGTCTGTTGCTTACCTTGTGACTGTTTTTCTCCACCCAGGTAAATGGTTTGTGAGCACAGGAAAGGATAACCTACTGAATGCATGGAGAACACCATATGGAGCCAGTATATTCCAGGTTGGAACCGGCACATCCTTTATGATATTTAACTGTTAAAAGTTGCAGTTAGTTCTGTACTGAATAGTTTCTGTGGTCCTACATTGTGTACATAAGGTTTTGGAGGCATTAAAAATCTGTTAAGATCAGTCTTCAGTCTGGGAATACAGTGTTTGTCAGCTTCTGTCACAGTATTATCAAATCTGTCATTGCAGTCCATGTTCTTTGATGATGAGTCTGAAAGTATCAGAAGAAGATTTATAAATATTTTCTATAGCTTTTAAACTTTTTAAAATTTGTACCACTTCAGCCTATTTCCCTGACTCTCTTCTTATACCACACTTCTTTTTTTTCCTGCAGTCTAAGGAATCTTCTTCAGTGCTAAGCTGTGACATATCCGTGGATGACAAGTACATCGTCACTGGATCAGGGGACAAGAAGGCCACTGTTTATGAGGTCATCTATTAGAAATATGGAAAGAAAGGAATATACTTTCAGCATACCCGAAGTTTGTAGAAATAGAGCCAGAAATTGCAGCTAAAACCCGATGGCACATGGTTTTTCTGACATCATATTGAGGTGACACAAAGGACAGTGTGCATCGCTCCGTAACAGCTGAGGACAAAACGAAGCTGCTGGACATCAACGGAAGCAGAACCACGTGGATGTACATTTCCATTATGTTGCTCTACGTTAAGGCACTGAGATCAGTTTTAAGGACTAGACACTGACTGAACCAAAGGGCGTCTGCATTGTTTTCGCTGGGACTGGCTCTACCGAACACTGTACCGAACATCAGACTTGAACAAACTTCTTTCTGTGTCACTAACGGGGGCAAAGATCCTTGAATGAACACTCAAATTTAAGGGGTGAGAATGTAAAGAAGTTGCAGACAGAATAAGCTGAACAGAAATGCACAGAATAATAGAAATCCTATTGGAGGAGGAAACTGAAGATGGACGAACAGTTGACAGTGACAGCAGAACATGGTGGTTCATGTTTTGATTTCGCAGCTCGGACTCTTTGACCTTAGAACCTCAGCTTGCTGTTGTGATACCTACAATGTCTGACTAGTTTTTGTTGTCTTACAGTAAGTCCTACCCTTGATGAGTACATTGTAGTACTTACAAAATACCCATAAACTAATTGACGGTGTTAAATATACAGTACTACATTGAAATGATACCGATGGCCATGTTGAAATGTCTCGCATTGTGATATTGTCATGTCTGTGGTGGGTTACATTGATCATCAAGAGACATAAATTTTCCTAAAACATATTTTAAAGCACACTACATGAAGACAAAACAGCCTCTCAAACCAAATAATAAATATAGATATTTTAACAGGAAATCTGGAAATGCACATGGAATTATGAATCAACACTGAAGAAATATGACTTGACAGATGATACATTAATTCATGGAAACCTGAAAAAAATCATGAATTTGCATTGACCTTTACGTAACACACAGCCTGTGCTTTCCTATTATGTAAAACCTGTTTAGAACTTGTGATGCCTCAAAGATATTGACAGACCTTTTGGAGGGAAAACACGTCCTTGGTGTTTCATCAGCACCATATGTTTTGGTTTTCATGACTAGGATGAAAACCACCATAACTCAACTGTCCACAGCTGGAAACATTTCAGTGGCCCTTGGCTTTTTGATAATGAATCAGCTACACATTGTCTATATGGTGGTCTTGAGTTGTCTGTTATGGTTGTAATGATTCAATCCATTTCAGTTCCTTAAGGTGAAATCATTTGTTTACTGTATTTACTGTTTTAAACACAGCCGAACCATGCCTATATTTCCCACATGATGTCTTACTGGATGGATAATGACCTCAGAAATGGGGACCAACTATCCCGTGACAAAGATGCTCTTGACAAAACACTTGACCTTTTCTTTTTCTTCAAAACAATAATTGAAGCAGTGAAAATCACGAAAGCATCTTAAAACGTACGTGTTTTTAGGATATTGCAGTTCAAAAACAGTCTTACGAAATCAAAAATGCCATGTTGTCTTATTTTACAAGCAAGATGAAGTTATTTGCCAAGATCATCTTACAGTGGAGGGTAGTGAAAGTGCAGTCACATTTCAGCAGCGCAAGCATTGACCCTTGTGCTAACGTTTATGTTTTTTACTTTTGTTTGTTGGATGTTTGTAAAAATGTATATATGTCTTTTTTTCTTACAGGACATACTTTAGAAATAATGCTTTTGTACGTCTTTTACATGGAAAAGATGCGTCTAATCAGGAGAAATACTAAATGGTCTTAATGCTAGCTAATCTAAAATGATTGAAATGTCTAGACAATAAATGTGTTTTTTTTTGTAACTGCTGTGTCGTTTGACTTTGTGGGACGGACAGATCAGGACTGGGCTGTTAAATGGTTTTGGATTTGGGTAATTATGAATTTGTAGATTCAGTGTGTTACTGAGGATATACATGGACCCAGTCATGTGATTTTCCCCTGGTTCACTGGGCAGTGTAAACCATCATCATTTATAGAGGTGAAGTTTGTGAAAGGCAGTATTTACTATAACAATCAACCTACAGCAGTCACATCCTCTGATATACATTTCTCGCATTTTTTCCCACATTTATCACTTTAAAAGAGTGCATTGATGTGAGTGGTTCATAATTCTTTGTTACTCCTTAGACATTTACATACATGGGAAGGAAAATTAATGCCTATAATTTAAATGAATCTGTGGGATTGAGCAACCACTGTGCAATTTAAAAACTAAAAAAAATTAAATAAAGCCTCATTATTACCACACCATGTCACAATCTTGCCAGTTGTTAGAAATGCAATTAACTGCTGTAAGTGAGGAAATGTGATGCATTCACTTCTTTTATTTATTTTTTTTTAAAACCTGATACAATTTAAATAAAAGCACAAATCAACCTTAAAGATCTAAAACTATTTAGCCTATCTTACAAATACATTTTTCTATACATTTAAACTTTACTAAGTGATTTATTACCATATATGATAAGATTTCTTGCTGAAATTTTCAGTGAAAATCAGGTATTTTCCCGTATTTAATTTGCAGATCATTTAGATTTTCATTGTCTGTGACTGTCATCAGCGGGGAAGAGCTTGTTCTTGGGGGGGCACCCATAACCCCCCAAATTTATCCCAAAAAACTTTTCCGTAATTGGAACAAAATGCAGCAGATTTGCATCTTTTATTCAATGGCCAGTGAAAAACGTAACTTTGTCAGAACTGTACAGATACACAGACACAGACAGATGCTCTGACACCTTCCAGTATTACGGTAAACTAGCAGAATCCCCAACTATTATGCTTTGTGTTAATGTGGTATTTTAAGCTGGAAGTACTTTGGTGAAAAGAAAACTCCTTCCTGCAGAGTGTGCATAATACTTTATGTTGGTCGACTGTTCAGTCTTGGTGTTTTTGTGTTCATATTTCCATCCAGAGGGCCAACGTGCTGTGCAGTGTCTTCCATCTTCATGGGTTGGTTCTGCTGCCTGTCACTATCGGATCAACTGCCCATTTGCGCATGTGTGACGGTAACTCTACTTGGACAAACTGTCTGAAATGCGTTGCCAGAGACCTGACGCAACATGAGCTGCAGCTGGAACATTTCTAATTCCAAATGTCTAACGTTACTAAACCTAAAAGGCCTCTTATTACTCCCAAATGTGTTGTGACATAGTGAGAAACAAAACAAGGACATGTATCAGAGATGCTTTTGAAACACGGAGAAGAATTTGAAGACCAATGCCGACTCTCACCGGGCCTGGGTCTCCCACGGTCTCCATCCGAAAAGAGCCACAGAGAGCCGGGCCTGGGCCCACGGTCTCACCAGGCCACGGTTTCACCACATTGTGAGAGCAAATAGGTGAAGAGACCACAACCCGGGCCCGGTAGGACTCACCGCTTGCCATGGTAGCTCTTTGTAGTAAATACTCATGGTGGATCTGGCAACCCCTAGTCTGGGGGGAGGGGGAGGGGATACCACACTCTACAGCAGGGGTGTCAAACTCATTTTGGTTCAGGGGCCAAATTTAGCCCAATTTGATCTCAAGTGGGCCAGAGCAGTAAAAAAATGACTTAATAACCTATAAATAATGACAAATCCAAGTTTTTCTTTTTGTTTTAGTACAAAAAAAAAACAATTAAATTAAGAAAATATTTACGTTTTACAGAAAAGATGTGAATAACCTGAAAAAATAGAAATTTCATTTGAAAAATTAGTGCAATTTTAACAATATTATGCCTCAACTTATTATTTATACATGTACATTACACACAATGTTACCTAAACATTTGGTAACAGGCAGAATATTGCTAAAATTTTGGAGTTTGGAAATAAAATTTGAACAATTTCTACAATATTCCATCTCTTATTATTAACACAACTACAGATCACAGTGGATCCATAAATGCACAAAACATTTAGTAACAGGCAGAATATTGTTAAAATTGCACATTTCTGGTTTTCATCGTTTTTAATTATGTATTTATTTGCATTTTATTGTGAAAGAATAGCTTTGTAAATATAAATATTTTCACAGTGTAATGTTTTTTGTTTTTTTTCACTTAAATTTTTTCCACATAATTTTTCACAAAGAAAATTTGTAGTTGTCATTATTTATGGGTTATTGTGTTGTTATTTTTACTGGAGATCACATTGATCTGTACGTAGAACCTGAACCAAAGTGATTTGGACAACCTGGACTGTTCAGGTTAATTTTTGCACTTTCATCCTGCGAGCCGGAATGGAACCTTTGGTGGGCCAGATTTGGCCCCCGGGCCTCATGTTTGACACCTGTGCTCTACAGTATTTTGAATGGGATTGCAGAACCAGTTTTGGCCACAAACCTACATACGACTCCCTTAAAGACAAAAGATATTTAATGTGGAGATGGGACTATTCCTCAACAGTAGGTACCAAATTGGCTAGTTAAAACCATCTCAATTTCTCAGAACCGTGCGTGCGCACACACACACACACACGCACACACACACACAGGGGCGCCACTACCACATGTGGTCCCCATGAAAGGTAAACGTTGTGGACCCTTTCATAAAATTCAGTATGTTGTCGATTTGTGGGAGCGGGGTTGGGGGTCAAGGGTCGGGGGGGTACAGTCCATACATAACTGAAATTGAAACTGAAACTTAGCATACTTTCAACATCCGACTTCCATGCATCTCTTATACAGTGGATCTTACACAAAATTTTCACATCTTCTAACCTGTATCCACTGGACCACATCCACTGCTCTATGGGCCCCCCTCACATGCTGGGCCCCATGAATTTGTCATCTTTACCCCCCCTGTATCGGCACCCCAGCATAGACAGACCTTCCAGTATTATGATTATGATATATACTCAGTGCCAATGAAAACGCAACACTTGAAGATTCTTACATTTTTTTAAATCGATGAGGATTTTTATTCCATAAGCTCTTTGGAATTAATCATAGGTCATTTCTATACAGTAAAAATAAAAAATCACATCAAATTTGTTGACAAAAAATAAGGATAAAGAAAGAAACTCAAGGACCCCCAAAACCTAAAGTCACAAAGCGGTCCCGGAGGTGCTGCAGCTCAATGTAGCGATCCTGCTGTGGCGTGGTCACACGTGCTGGTCCAGGGCGAGGTCTGTCTGCAGTTGAGCCAGTTTCTTCATGCCTCTGTTGCATCCTGACTATGGTGGACACATTGCATCCAAAACGGCGCACCACCTGCCGAGCAGAGATTCTGGCCTCCATGGCATCTTTGGACACGTGTCAGTCTAGGCATCGCTGAGTTATTGCAAATGATTTTCGTGTTTTTCAGCTTGCCTTTATATACAGAACATGACCACTCCTTAACTGACCACAATTCCTTAAGTTGAGCAGTTCATTACTGAACAATGAGAAAAACAAGTCTTATGAATGCAGACAAGTTCATTCTAGCGTGACAATAGCTCAGCCCGTCTCAGGTTGTTAAGAAACTGTCTGGGATTATTTTATACATGGGGCGACACGGTGGTGCAGTGGTTAGCACTCGTGCCTCACAGCAAGAAGGTCCTGGGTTCGATTCCAACACCAGTCGACGGGGGGTGGGACCTTTCTGTGTGGAGTTTGCATGTTCTCCCTGTGTCTGTGTGGGTTCTCTCCAGGTACTCCGGCTTCCTCCCACCATCCAAAGACATACACTGATAGGTTAATGGGTTAATCTAAATTGCCCATAGGTGTGAATGTGAGAGTGATTGTTTGTCTCTACAGGGGTTGGACAAAATAATGGAAACACCTTCACCTCAAGATGATAATGCCCCAATCCATACAGCTAGAATTGTTCAAGAATGGCATGAGGAACATTCTAATGAAGTTGAACATCTCGTATGGCCGGCACAGTCCCCAGACCTCAACATTATTGAGCATTTATGGTCAGTTTTAGAGATTCAAGTAAGACGTCGATTTCCACCGCCATCGTCTCTAAAAGAGTTGGAGGGTATTCTAACTGAAGAATGGCTTAAAATTCCTTTGGAAACAATTCACAAGTTGTATGAATCAATACCTCGGAGAATTGAGGCTGTAATTGCCGCAAAAGGCGGACCTACACCATATTAAATTATATTTTGTTGATGTTTTAAGGTGTTTCCATTATTTTGTCCAACCCCTGTAGATGTTCAGCCCTGCGATGAACTGGCGACTTGTCCAGGGTGTACCCCGCCTTCGCCCCTATGTAGCTGGGATAGGCTTCAAGCGACCCCTGCGACCCTAGTGAGGATAAAGCGGGTTCAGAAAATGAGTGAATGAATGAGTATCTTATACAGGTGAAACTTAAACATATTGATGCAGCTCAGGAACAATAAAACAAATTCAAGTGTTGCGTTTTCATTGGCACTGAGTATAGATTTTACTGGCCTGACCCACTTTAGATTGAATCGGTCTATATGTGGATCCTGAACATCCTTGAGTGTAATTTTTGCCTTTTATAAATTCGTCCCACAGGCCAGATCGGACCCTCTGGCGGGCCGGTTTTGGCCCACGGGCCGTATATTTAACACCTGTGTACTAATGCATAGGGTTTGATGTATTTTTTTTTTAGCCTATGTGGTATTGATATGGTGGTATAGATAGTAGCAGAACGGAGCAGCTGTTCAAATCAACTGTGTGTTAAATGACCAAGTCCAATCCCCTGCTTAATACTAACACCCACAACAAACAGACTAGCTCTCTCTCTCTCCTGATGTAAACTGTAAATCTGATTAATTACTGTGAATATATAATTCTCTCTCTGTTCCCAGCTTTCGTAGCCTACTCAAACACATCCATAAAACACACACATGCGCGCACATACACAATGTTGTGCGCTATGATGTGATTACGTGGTAATTACAGCGGTCCCAGAGACAAAATGAAAACGATCCATAGGGAAAAAGAGAGAAAATGTCACTCCAAGTTTTCAGTCTATCCAGAGATTTCTGAGCTCTGAATCACAGCGTTCTCTTTTGATCATCGCTGCTGCTGCCTCTCTCCGATACACAGACGGATTATTCCCCCTAAATCTCTCAAATCCCTAATCCTATTTATCTCAACGCCACACAAAAAAGGTGTTCTCCTCCCACTGCTTAGCTTATGTGTACAGTATATGTGAATGTTACGGTATATCTATATTTATGAGGACCGGCTCTGGAGACTCTGAAACACTGTTATAGGATTTAAGACAAAGTTGTAAAGTAGACCTACAATTTAGGTACAATGTAGGTGGTACTTATTCATCTAATTTTAATTCCTTATTGTTTTTCACAGCACAGTGTTCTGTTCTGTGGCTGACTGAAACGAATAAAATACTGTTAAACCAACACCATTTATAGGAGCGTTAGGATGATGGATGTTGGTGAATGTATTTCCATATTTAATGTTATGTTCGGTGTTCAACTGATACAGATGTTCACGATGAAGCAACATGACAAAACACTTCAACTACTTTGCTCCTCAAAAAACTTCTCCAAACCAATAGATCCATTTGATTTTTTAATGTATTTGTATGTGTGTTATTAGATGTTCAATATGCGTCCTGTTCAGCATTCGGTCTGTTTTTTCTGACTGAAACTTTCTGACCACACTTCTCAAGTTTAGGTTTATGCGTCGTTTTCCTTTATAGACTTTATAGACGTCACATAAATGGAGCAGAGCGGCTGAAGGAAACAAGCAACGTACAAAAACGACAGATTAAATTCACACAAATATAAGCAGGGGATAACGCTGGTGTAGCATGAGCAGAATCAGGCTTTTAAAACTATTACATTGTGTTCTTCTGTCTTCAAACCGCTGCCTCTTCCTTCTCTGTTCTTTTGTTCTCCTCTTTCTACTCCTTCTACCAGTCTTATCTCCCCTCTGTAATTCTACCTTTCTCCAAAGCCTTCATCTATCCAGTCGTCTTATTTTCTCCTTTTGTCCCTCCTGGGCCCACACTCCTTCCCTCATTTTATTTTTTTCTCTTTGTTTTCTTTAAGTCCCTGGTTATCTCCTCCTTTCTCCTCTCCTCGTTTCTTCTTGTTTCTCCTTGTTTCTCCTCTCCTCGTTTCTCCTAGTTTCTCCTCATTTCTCCTCTCCTCTCCTTGTTTCTTCTCGTTTCTCCTCATTTCTCCTTGTTTCTCCTCATTTCTCCTTGTTTCTCCTAGTTTCTCATCATTTCTCCTCTCCTCATCTCTCCTCGTTTCTCCTTGTTTCTCCTCTCCTCGTTTCTCCTAGTTTCTCCTCATTTCTCCTCATTTCTCCTCTCCTCTCCTTGTTTCTTCTCGTTTCTCTTCATTTCTCCTTGTTTCTTCTCGTTTCTCTTCATTTCTCCTTGTTTCTCCTCATTTCTCCTTGTTTCTCCTAGTTTCTCATCGTTTCTCCTCTCCTCATCTCTCCTCGTTTCTCCTCTCCTTGTTTCTCCTCGTTTCTCCTCTCCTCGTTTCTCCTCATTTCTCCTCTCCTCGTTTCTCCTCTCCTCATTTCTCCTTGTTTCTCCTAGTCTCTCATCATTTCTCCTCTCCTTGTTTCTCCTCTCCTCTTCCTCGTTTCTCCTCGTTTCTCCTCGTTTCTCCTCGTTTCTCCTCTCCTCTCCCCTCCCCTCCCCTCCCCTCCCCTCCCCTCCCCTCCTCTCCTCTCCTCTCCTCTCCTCTCCTCTCCTCTCCTCTCCTCTCCTCTCCTCTCCTCTCCTCTCCTCTCCTCAGGTATCCCACTGGGCCGTACACCTGTATGTGTGTGTGTACCTTAATGAGCTTAGAGCTGTCTCCCTCCCAAGGTGAGGTGCCATGCAGAGGTGATCAGCACTGCTAGAGCTGCAGGTATCAACCACAAACACCTGCCTGATGCACAACCACAACACACACATACACACAAAGTCATCTCCCCTCACTCAACTGCACACCCATATATACAAAAAATAATTTCCTCCCTCCTCTCTCACATTTGTATACATATAAATTCAGAATACATTTTTTGACTTTTCTCCTTCTGCGACACACACAAAGTATACACACTCACAAGCACACATTAAATACAGTATATATATATATATATATATATATATATTTATTTATATATTTATATGTACACACACACACAGCTGACTGCTGCACAAGGCCGATAGCACAACTCTGTCCTGTCAACATGCAGGATAATCAGCTGCTGGGGATTGTGGGTAAGCTGTAATAATCCCTCGCATGGAATATGGAAAGCATCAGAGAGTTATTCAATAGGACAGAGATAAAGGTGTGTGTCTGTTTGTGTGTATATGATTATGTATGTGTGTGTGAGAGGCTTTTCCATCTTTAATATGCATCTTCACACCTGAAGCTGGCTGTCAGTTGGAGTTCCAAAAAAAAAAAAAAAAAAAAAAAATCACCAGTCTATGCAGACAGTGAAACATCAGCCCACCCAGCCCCCGATCTGGAGACGCTGCAGCTGCTGAAACAGTCCCCGTCAGAGCGACTAAGTCTTAATTATGAACTACATCCTGAACAAGCCTCATTTAGTCAGGGGACCCACTGAGGATAGCGCCTCATGTTTACCTGTCAGGAGACAAGCTCTTTCTGGAACAGTGCCTCCAGTTTACATCTTCATCAATGAGGTGTCAAAAAGTCACAGTCAATTTAAGGTGGAATGACAGAAAACCACCCTGCGTTTTGTTGAATCTTATACAAGACTAACAGAAATACTGATGACTTGAGTTTGATGTAAAAGCAGGAACAACGAAGGCCTATATGTGTCTTACATAGTCACATAAATACAACTGATCTTACTTAGTTTGGAGGGAAGTAAACATGAGGGTTCTGTTTGGAGGGTTCTACACTAATGAAAACGTTTAAGTTCATAGGTGAAACTTCTGTAATGCTCACTTAAAAATGTCTGAAAAGCCTCCTCCCATAACTTTCTAATGTCAGAAATGGGGTCAGGGGTGTGTCTGACTATTTTTGTAACTGTAAACAAACACTCTGACAAGCATCCTCTTCACACAGTGATTACCAGGTGTGTAGATGTTAGGAAGTGCAGGTTCTCAACTTTTCTCTGAAGTTCTCTCTCTTCATTCTGTACAACAGATCCACTGTTGTTTTAATGTATGCCTTAAAGACTCGCCAAAAGAGACAAGAACTGTCTGTTAGCCATGTTAATGAGGCAGGCTTTATGAGAGGACACTGATGACACTTTGTACAAATTTGTCTTTTTTGAATTTTATTAAGCCTAACCTTGAGTGGAACAGTTTCTTGTCCAGTATCTGTACTATTCACACTCCTAAAGATGATTGTGCAGCACTGTGCAATGTGCACTGACATTTTCTGAGGCAACTCCTATTAGTGCCCAACTGTTAATAGCCAACTATGCCACTTACATAACCTGTTTAACTATTTACACCCCTTCAGAGTCATATACTATCCCACAAAATATGTATATTATTATATGTGAACTTAAGGAGGCACTTTAAATGGCAGCACCACAATTCTATTTATAATTACCCCTAAGGGGAGGCAAGGGGTATTGTTTTTGGTTCGGTTTGTTTGTTTGTTGTGTGTTACCACTCTAGCAGCAAAATTATTGGTTGAATTCATACAAAATTGGGTTTATAGATTACCAGTGACCCAGAATAGATCTCATTACATTTTGGGAACAGTATGTCAAAGTTTCCATTTTTTTAATGAATTTTTAAAATCTTTTTTTCCCCATTTATTTATGATGAGCGAAATTTCACATGTCTGTAGCAGCAAAACTGTTGGTTGAATTCATACTAAATTGGGTTAATAGATTGCCAATGACCCAGAATAGATGTGGTTACATTTTGGGAAAAGTAGGTCAAAGTTCAAAATTTTTTATGCATTTTTTAAAAATCCCCCCCCCCCCCATTTACTTATAATGGGTGAAACTTCAAATGTCTCTAAAAACAGCAATTTTGCTTAAATTTACTTCAAACTTGGCACATATATAGAGGCACACATATAGACATGATGACATCAGCTGGATCCATGCCAAAATAAGCTACAATATGTGCGAGGGGCGGGTTTTATTGTGCCTGGAACCACTTGTTTGGCTATTATTTCGAGAAGAAGAACCTTTATTTTTGGCAATAGAATAGAATAGAATAGAATAGAATAGAAAATCTTTATTGTCACTGTTTGGTTAAAAACAATGAGATGCAGTTTAGCAGCTTAGCAGTTTAACAACAATAAAAAGCATGGCATACACACACACAAAACATTTAAGAATATTAAAGACATATAGAGAAAAGTAAAACTTATAAAAAGAACACATACAGGATACAAAATAAATTGTCTATGATATATCTAGATAACAGTGGTGCAATAAGTCTATAATGATATGAATGGAATAGTAGCACTGTCGCAGTAACAGTTGAATGACTTTGCAATATTGACATGAAATGAGCAGTAGGTTGAGTGCCTTGCTCAACGGCATATCAGTCAATAATTTCTCTGCCAGTCCAGGGAATTGAACTGGCAACCACTATAGTAAACATGTTAAACTGTCATCCATCTGTACAAGTCAGATACCAGTTTAAGGGAAAAAAAATATGAAAAAACCCCCCACACACCTGTATATAACTTTCATATTAAAGTTTATTTCAGCTGTGACATTTCAAGCATGGTCACTCCTCTTTAGACTTTAAGAAAAACATATACAGAAGTGCAGAAGCTTGAGTATCCTAAACCCCTTTGTGTTTCAAGACTTCCAGTATAATCAATGTCTTTAAAAGCATCTAGACAATATTTTAAAGTATGTTTTAGGAAACAAAGTACTAAATGTTCACATAATGAGCAGAGACTTTCACTTTTAACCCTCTGTATATGTGTGTTTTTCATACATAATTTGTCTAAAAACCTATTAGTTCTGGCTATTTTCAGTGATTTTTGCATTCATGAGCATAGCAACGGACCACTGCATTCACACTTCACCTTGAACACTGAGCATAAAATAAGTCGAACTGCGTTAAACCTCATATATATGAAGTATCAAGTTTGTATGGATCAATTTAAGATGAGATTCTAAAATTCAGATAATATGTATGTAAATTCTGTTTATACAGTATAAAATATGCATCTCCCTGCAACACCTGATAAACATTTCTCCCTCTCATCTGGTATTCAAGTAAAAATTAAGACATTTTTTTGTTTTCTTTACTCCCAATGTGAATTGTGTTGCTTTTTTCAGGGTAGATGTCAGTATTTTATATTGTTTGGATGAATATTACAGTCTTTTTTTTTTTTTTACTTTTAGGATGTTTACATTTATTTTCCCATTTTCCATTCTCATCAAATCTCACTTTGACATCCATGCCTATTCTAAAAGCATTTGACATACACTCTGGAAAAAATCTAAATCTTACCAAGTGTATTTTTCTCATTTCTAGTCAAAATATCTCATCACACTAAAAATAAGACAAAATCACCAAAAGAGTAACTTTTCAGTGAGATATAAGAACTTATAACAGATTTTTTGCTTGAATTAAGCAAAAAAAAAATCTGCCAATGGAACTAAGATTTTCAAGATATATTGTCTAAAAAGAAGTTCTTATATCTTACTTACAAAATACTCTTTAGGTGATTATGTCTTATTTTAAGTCTGATGAGATATTTTGACTAGAAATGAGGAAAAATACACTTGGTAAGATTTGATTTTGGCAGTGCACTGACTATATTTCTTTATTCTTGTAATTTATTTTCACTCATTTGTATCTTCTTTAGTCATTGTATGGCTATTTATGCTTATTTGTGTGAGACAATTATATAAACCCTTTGTTTCCTGCACAATTTATTGGGTTTTGATGCTTTTCTTTTTTCTACTGTGCAAACAAAATAGATACATGAATTAAGTGACACAACAATATGAACAAGGCAGGAGATGAGATATGGAAATAAAGATTATATGTCTACAAAATTCCAAGTGACTGAATTTGCACACCTTATATTAGCTGCTGCTGTTCTGTAAAAGACAGTGATTTTCCTTACACACTTTACTTTCTTATCGTCTAAGTTTATTAATTGCATTTGTGTTGCAACATGTGCAGCAGTACAATCCTAAAGCCTCCAAACACTCACCCAACTGTGGAGAAATTGATCAGAAAATTGGCGAATACTTTCCTGACGCACAGCCCCAGGACTATTTCCCCGAGGACTGAAAGCTCATCATGTATCGATCCCACCCAGTCGATACCTATAAACTAGGGTTCGTCAATCAGACACATTGATAATCTTTAAAATAAATCATTTGGCCTAATGCCGACTGCACGTACAAACACACACACACACACACTCACAAACATTTCTGTTTTTATGCTGGAGGAAATAGCTCACAGCAGATACAGATCCTAAACGGTGTGGGTCCTCCCCAGAGTCCGGATTTTCAAGGCTTTTAATCAGTTAAATATGTGCATGGCTACGTGGCTAATCTGCTGGTTAATCTCACTAACACTTTTTATGGGATTGCTCGCTGCGGCAGGGATTACCGCACCACAGATCACAACCTGATTTCCATAATCCTCCTCTTCTGATAAAACTCTTGTTTGTCCCCCATCCTGTCCTTTTGTCAGACTGTGAAATATCATCCATTTATTTCATTGATTTTTTTTTTTTTTTTTTTTTTTTTAAGTGTACTGACTGTAAAGTTGTTGTTCTTCAGTGTGTCAAAACTGAAATGGAAACAAAACTTAATAACTGGGGATGAAAATGCACTCTAACTCTGGAAATGCTTTTCATTACAGTTCAGTACCTCATCATAATAATAATCACATTCATAATCATAATAATGGAAGTGATTACTCTACATAGATGATGTCCTCCCAGTGTTATTTTCGGATTCTTATTAATCAGTATAAAGGCACAGACCAGGGGACCTGAAACACTGAACAATATTACTGTGGCTTATTTTATTTGTACCTTGGGTGATATATGGCACTGCAATAAAACTTGTTATTCACTTGGATTTATCAGAAAACTGGGTTGTTTTCACTTTTTCACTACTGTCTTGAAACAAGCTGATGGCAAAAGGGACTTAACTGAACTTTTATTAGGTGCAAATGTGCATGTATTTTGTTTTTGTATTCTTTGCAGCTTCATGTTTCTGAGGTACATTGAAGAACAATTATAAGCATTTTACACTTTTCCAAAGTTTTTTTTTTGCAAATAAATCACATTTATGCAAGGAGATGATTTGTCCAAAATCTTACTGGACTGGTACATTAGCTAACTCTGTGTATTCACGTGCTTGGTTTTGGTAACTTAACCATGTTTATACAGTAAATAGCTTGGTTAAACACCTCTACAATGCTTGAGACTGTAAAACCAGTGTGTCTTTAGGGTTGTAAAAGCATGCACTATGTATGATTGATCACAAAGGTTTGCAAATTACCCAAGTGGAGAAACTTAAAAGACAATTAATCTGCTGTTTGTGAGGTTATCAGCTTTTAAAGTAGTTCAGATGGGTGAGCAAAAATGAAACTTGTACAGGCTAATCAGCTTTTGAATGACGACGAAGCCATTTAATTAGACTGTTTTCTTTGTCCCAGTCTACATGCATGGGAGTGCAATCAATTTATTGTTGAAATCAGGTCAGTTCTGCTACGATAGATGGTTCTAATATGCACTCTTGCAGTTTTTTAGTATTGGGTTATTTCCAGTTGACCTACGACATCACAGACCACATCAGTAGTCAACAGTGAGCCAGGAAGTCACCAACCCAAAGATAAACTGGCACAAAAATGAACAACAGTGCAATGTTTTATTCTGTCTGCTCTGTTTATTCAACTGCATTATCTGGGTGTGTTAGTCTGATGTTTCAAACTTCAATGTCAGTTGAGCTAACATGTTTACATGTACATTTAAAGTCCAGTTGTAGTTAGACTAACAATAATTTGGTCTTTTAGGAGCCATGTAAACTTTCAGATTGAAAAGTTGGAGTGATATGTATTCAACTGATGTACAAATAAAACAGAAAAGTTGTGAAATTAACTGTGTAGGTTGTCCAATTCCTGCCCATTCTCCAACCCCAGCCAGTCAAAAAGGATTACACTAACTCACTTCACCCTCCTTGCCTCCAGTGCCACTCACACTGGTGTATGAATGGGTATGAATGTTTGGTGGTGGTCGGAGGGGCCGTTGGTGCGAATTGGCAGCCACGCTTCTGTCAGTCTGCCCCAGGGCAACTGTGGCTACAGATGTAGTTTACCACCACCAGAGGGACAATGTGAGAGCGAATGAATAATGGGTCAATAATGTAAAGCACTTTGAGTGACCAAAAAAGCGCTATATAAATCTAATCCATTATTATTATTATTATTATTATTATTATTATTATTATTATTATTATTATTATTATTACTTCTCACCAGTTTAATATTAGTTCAGTAGGTTTTGAATAGCTGCCTTGATATTTTGACAAATAGAGTCCTGGAGTAGGTCCAGTGTCTCAGGGTGTTATCACTGGCCGAGGCCTTGGTCTCGTTTAGGTTCTTAACCAATGGTGCTGAAGCCGTACTGGAGAATGTAGCATCCCACACTTTTGCCAACTGATTTCTATTGGTCGGATTCGACATTACTGTTCAAAATAGTTCCAAAACGTCCACTTATGCTTAAAAAACTTGATTGTTTGTTGATTGTTACACCAGTGACCAAAAGCATCTACTGATCTAAAATGTTTAATAACTTTAGAGCCACTAACCCTATCAATACATGTAAATATTTGGTGTAAAATACAGTTTGTTGTTTTTTCATGGTCATCAGATATGACCCATTTGGACGTTCAGAGGCTCCTTAGTGAATGTGGAAACACCATCATGTTCAATAACATTGATTCACCAATAAAACCCATGGAGTTGGATCTATGACAGTGGATGGACACACTTGTTTTATGTTCATTTAATGATAGATTTTACTGAAAAAGTCACTTTTTGTCAAGTTTTCTCTGTTTTTGGTATAATAACTCTCAAATTTTTATCTCACCATGCTGATTAAAGTACATGATCAATAAAATAAATACAGGAAAATAACTAATTTTCCCTGAAAAAAAGGCAAAATGGAGAGGATAATATCATGATAAATGGTAATAAATCACTTAAGAAAGGTTAAATAGAGAGAAAAATTCATTTGGGAACGGCCACAGAAGTAGCATGGGTTAAAATAAGTTTTCACTGGCCCAACAGACTTATGTACAGTTTAAAACGTAGCTGTTGTAGCAGCTTCCCAGAAAATGTCTCCATCATTGCCTGTTCTCACAAATACAATAAAGCACAGTAATAGTATCTATTTTTTTTCTACTTCTCCTTCGAATAACTTATTTTTACATCTGTAGATGATTTCTGATATTCTGACTGTTCATGTCTTGGTGATGACGCTGCCTATGAGACAATAACTACAATGACAGCAGTGACGATAAATGAACCTTCTCAGTGAAAAACTGAATCTTGTATGTTTGCATGTACTATGTATGTGTGTACATGTGTGTTTGCACAACATATTTACCAGTCTGAGTTTTTTTTTTTTTTTTTTTAATCTATTGCTGTTTCTCTTCACTAGCCTCCATTTTCTGCTCCGAGGGTCCGGAGAATCCCCTCATGTGGAGAAAAGCTATGATAAAGTAGGAAGAAGAAGAAGGGGGGTGAGGAAGAAGAGGAGGTTGAGGAGGAGGAAGGAGATGGTAAAAAGTCACAGAGAAGATGTGGAGAAGGAGAAGAACCGGGTAAGAAAAGGAGGAGAAGCTGCTGAGACAGAGAAAGGCTGAGAAAGGAGATGAAAACAATCAGGAGGTGGGAGGGGGAGTGGGCCTCCGTGGTGGTGGAAATGGGCCTTTAACTGTATTACACTCTGGCGGCTCCATCTCCATCACCTTGTGTGTGAGCGTGTTTACTTGAGGAGCCTGTGTGTGTGTGTGTGTGTGTGTGTGTGTGTGTGTGTGTGTGTGCGTAGGCGAGTGTGTGTGTGTGTGTTCGTATCACACCCATGGGGCCTTTACTCTGTCAGTGCTCAGCGATAATCAGTCTCTATCTCTCTCCTGATCCATCTCCACCTCTATCTCTCCCCTGCTGCTATCACTCACCTCCCTCCACCATATTTCACTCTCCTTCACACCCACTCCCACAACACACACACACAGATAGCATAGATTAACGTGTGTGTGCGCGCGTGTGTGAATCGATTCAGCCTCTGCCCTTTCTAAGCATTCTACAAGCTTCATTGGCCTCTCACTCTCCACTGAGCAGCATCTGTTTCACACTTCACTACAGCTGTATGCCATATCGCTCCATCTCTCTTTGGCTTCACGTGTCTCTCTCTCCTTGGCTGTCCTCTTTTTTAGCACTTCTCTCATCTGATTCCTACACTCTGTTTTCAAAAAATCAGATCTCTTTCTTTCCCTTTTCTCCACCCACTCAATTCCATCTCCAATCCCCTGCTATTGATTAATGCTCAATTGGACCATAGGAGTGTACAGTATATTGATTTTAGGGGCTTAACCGTAGGTTTTGATGGCTTCCTAGTAGAATCCTGGATTAAAAAACCCTAATTGGCAACTGCTTTCCCACTAATCTGGTTTATTTGCCAGATGATGATAATCGATATGCATCACTAAATGTCTTTCTCCCCAGCCAAACTGTACTAATAACAAAACAGATCTCTACCACAACATTTGACTAATGTGTTTCATTACCAGGCAACAACACGCCTACATACACACGTGAGTTATTGCATGTGAACTTCATCTGGTTTAAAGTCTTATCCTCTATTCTCGGGTGACTAGACAATAATAAGCATGGTGAAAAGTTTAATGCTTGTCTCAGTGGATTGTTTTTAACAAGACTGGTCCTAAGGAAAACCCCGAAGACGTAGATTATCCTTTTTTTTTTTTTTTTCTAGTATCACACAACCAAATGGCTTTTCACCATAATTCCCTAGAAGTACAAGCAGATACAAGTGGTTTTCGCACTTAATTTGAAATAAACCAGCAGCAAGAAAACCACTTGTGTCTGACTGTACTTCAGGGGAATTATAGCACATATAGTCTTTTATTCAGCTCTCAAAAAATGGAACACCTCAGTTTTTCTTTTTTTTTAATGTAGAGTGAGAAATATAGTAATATCCATGGTGAAGACTGAATGCATTTCAGGCGTTTTCTCTAAAAATTGCATCTCTCTGTGAGTTCTGTACAAAAAGGCATCACAATGTGAACCTCACTCTTCTTTGCAACCAAGCATGGTTAGTCATACTGCTATTTTAAGGTTCTTTTAGATGTGTTTGTTTGATTAGTGTTTGTCATTTCCTGATGAAGAATAACATACACTGATTCTAAAAAACACAATTTAAGCGAAACATTCCTATTTTATCAGACAGGGACAGACTCTATCCCAGTGTTATTGTCTGTTTTTTTGTACTACTGTCTTGTTTTTATCCTGGTATATGTATTGCATTTTATTTATTTTATTTTAAGCTTTTATTAACATTTTATTCTAAACTGTAAAGCACTTTGTGATTTTATCTGTGAAAAGTGCTATTTAAGTAAAATTTACTATGTGTTTGTAATAGAGTAAAAGCAACTCAGCTCATGATTCTTCACAGGGCGCACATTTCTCCTCATTTACGCCACAAATTTAAGCCAGATTCCTCCCCACTATGCTTGAAGGGCTTTTGGTCTTGTTTAAAAGTGCAATATTTTTAGCAGATGATTGGTCAAGAAATGGAAAAAACATTTTATGCGGAATTGAACTGTAATCCTCTGTTTCTTTTGCTTGGGTTAACTGACCCTGTTGTTACCAACAAATATCACAAAAAACTATATCAAATGCTTACTTTTTGTGCCAGAAAATGTTTGCTTGTAAACTGGATCTCAGATCAGATTCCCACCTGGACAAAATGGCATAAGACAGTTTTTAGCTGTGTTTCCCTTGACTATCTCACTTGTCGATTACACCATAAGGATGATGTCTTTCTAAAGAATTGGGAACTTTTTCTTACCTATATGGGACTGGAAGCTTTGACAATTGTTAAAAGGGCATTTGTATTTTGAAATGAAAACAAAATTTTTATGGGCCAATTTTTGTTTTTGTTTGGTTGTTCTGTTGGTATGTTCTTTGTTTTGTTTCTTGTCATTTTGTGACTGTGTGTGTGTGTGTGTATAAAGCGAAAATGACAATAAATATAATTTTTTAAAAAATAAATGAATAAATAAGTAAGTGAGTAAATAAAATTTACTCACTTACTTACTTACTTACAATGTTCACATGCTCCATCTAACTGTTGTCCAGCAGCGGTTTGGGTGAATCAGTGCAGGGAGGGGTCTTTGGATGAAATAGGGAACAGAATCTTAAAATTACTGGGTATACACTGTTGCTAAATGGAGCACGGTTAATACTGTGATGCCTGCTTCTGTATAGAACTGACTGGAAGATCCATTTTTGTTGGAAACATCTGAGATGCAGACCTCTTTTACCATGCATGAAAAACAGCGTTACATTATATTTCAGATTCCCTATAGGAGGAGCATGAAGACTGCAATGTAGCCTTCAACAAAAGTTTCAGTTTCCCACGCTAGCATTTATAAATGATTAATATTTAGACTCAAATTTATTCAGAAATGAACCCTCGGTGGATTTATTTAAGGAGGCAATAGTAGACTCTGCAAACATATTATAACCAAACTTTAATGTTGTATTCATTTTAACCTGTGTGTAGAGGATTCCCAGTAAGTTGTTACTGACATATGCAAACCACACCATTTGTAAAAAGACTCATTTGCTTCATGGAATTGGTTTGACAGTACATATTTTTTTTATATAAAAAGGGGATATTTTTGACAAAGTTACATTTCCTACATAATGAAAGAGACTACAAACTGCTCAGACAATTATGTTAAGCCACTGGAAGTGCAGGTAAATGAAAGTAGATAGGGGTGGATGCAGTGTTTGTTCGTTTTCGGCTCCAGTGACAGGGAAAGTTTCTGTTTTGTTATCATGGTGCTGTCAGGTAGCACTGACTCTGAATAAAGGCAGTTAGTGTGCATCTCTCATTTCCCTGGGAGAGACTGGGAGACAGGCTGACTCACAGCTCAGAGAGGAGATAATTACTGTTTCCTCCTCACCTCTTTTCCTCTCTCCTTTCCTCTCCTCCCCCTCCATCTCTCTCCCTCGACTTTCTCCCTTTTTTTTTCCACTGCTCCTCCTCTCCAGCTGAGTGATTACCCCTCATTAAAAATCAGAATAAAACATTGTTAGCACAGATCGTTAGGGCGCTCTCTCCCGCCTCTCTCTCACCCACTACTCTGTCGTTAGCACTCAGCACCGCCACTAAACGGGCGGCCTTTGAGGAATGTTATTCTAATTCCAATTAGCTCTTCAGGCTTGGAGGGGAGCCAAGTCCCTGAGAAAAACATTGGGCGACGAGCACGCTCACACCAATGAGAAGCAAATAAGAGCATACACACTGAAGGACAAGCACGTATTTTAGAACAAAGCACACACACACATACACACACATAGATGCATAAATACACTGAAGTGATGCACACACTCATTTTCAAGAGACCAAACACACATACACACTCAAGTGACACACACACACATTGAAAAGCAGCAGCTAATGGCTTTGGCAGCACTCTCACTGGGACCTGAAGAGCAATTAGGCTCCAAACTACACATTGTAAATCCCCTCTGATTACTGTGTATGTGTGTGTATGTGTGTGTGTGTGTGTGTGTGTGTTAAGCGCTGTTTATCTGCCACCAATTACCTCGCCCTGCCACAAGAGACACACACTGGATAAATGGAATCTATAAACACACAGACACACACACTAGTTCAATGCATGCACTCAGGTAAATGTGCACAGTCATACAGCACACAGGAGACACACACAAATGCACTCACGGAGTAGCTGTCTTATCAGTGTATGATGGTGTGACTGGAGGATTTAGTCACATGACCTGCAAGACAGGAGCAGCCAGGCGCCAAAACTAATTTCCACCTTCAAAGACTCCCTTATCTCCTCAGATACTGTGCATGTGTGTGCGCGCCTGCATACGAGTGCATGAGTTTGCGTGAGTGTGTGGTTGATGATCTGATGTCCTCTGACAGTAAGACTCGCAGCGAATCATGTATCACTGTCTCATCTGCATCAGCCAGGCACACACACACACACACACACACACACACACACACACACACGCACACATACACACACACAGAACAACAGCAAGATAGAGAGACAGATAGATGGACAAGTCAAGAGAAAGGACACACACAGCCGAGCAGGGGGGAGGTGGAGACGTTAAGAGTGAGGAAATAGAAAATAGGGTAAGTGAATGACGTGAAGCATGAAAAGAGATGGAGGGAGAGATGGATTTAAAGAGAGGGAGACACACAGTTGAGCAGCATCTGATTCACTGTCATATTCCTTTCAAACAACAGATAAAAACCTTCAGCCCTGACAAAGCCAAAGTTCAGGAGATACAGCATGGAAAAGACAACAATCTGTATTCAAACACATTTCTCAGGGTTTCTGAGGTACCAGCACTTACCCAGCCCATAAAGGAAAATATCAAAGGTGAGCACAAACAGAAAACAAGGAGTTGAAACGTGAAAAAAACACCACCTGCAGCTACGAGGTTTTCGTGTGACACTGGCAGCAGTGGTGTGTTGTATTTTTCATGGTGCTCTTTTGAAGTTGTCCCTACATTTTCCACCAGCTCTTCAAAGGTCAGACAGCAACTGGCTTTCATCTCCCACCCCCCACCCCCACCCCCACACACTCACACACACACCCCACAGACCCCACCACACTGTAAGCTATGACTTTCTCCATCTCTTCTCTACTGATACGTCTCTCATATTGTATTCTCTCTGTTCACCCATCTTTTTCACACTCAACCTGTCATTGCTGATTTCTCTCAAATCAAGTGAAAATGTGGTCTGATGCACAAAAGAGAGGAGGATGATAAACCTTCCTGACCTACTGATGAGCCACAGATCAAAACATGCAGCACAGAAGAGTGTGATGTGGGTGTAAAAATGATAAGAAGTCTACGGACCATTACACTGTAAATAATATATACATAAACATATATTTTTAACCGATCAGATGCCTGTACACATCCACTCATTGTATAAAACTCCAATTTGCACTCTGTATGTATTTCGATTTATATCCACTGTAAATCTCACCCCATCGTTGTCCTTGTCTCTAGTCGAATGTTTGTTTATATTGGGTCTATGTTTGAGTGTGTTTGTGTTCATGTTGAAATTGTATATCATGAGCAAAGAAAAATCTAAGCCACATTCCTTGTATGTGTTCACATACTTGGCCCATAAAGCTGATTCTGATTCTGATATATGTTTGGATATGTACAATCACAATCTGAGATACCTTTTACATCTGCTGCTGAATGCCTTTCTGCAGTTTATTACAGACATTTGCACTATTGTCATATCTACTGCTGTTGATCCTTTGCACTAATTTTCATATACTTCATAAATTGTTCTATTATGCAGTTTCTCACTAACTGTTACTGTAAATAGATTTGATTTATATCCCCTGCCTATGCTTCTGTACTACTTTATCTACTTCCTTTTCTGTTTTGATCGCTTTTCTCAAATTACGTGGCGTTTTATTACCAAGGTGAGAGCAAAACAGCATTTAATTTCTCTGTGTCCTGTGTATTTAACGAATAAACAATACAAATATTTCAGTCTTGATTCTCGAATATGCACTTTATGTGTTCATGTCGATGCTTATGTCGCTTACAGAAGCATTATTTCCAGTCTGCTTGTTCACTGCATGACAATAACCATGCACCATAAAATACTCATAAATGAGCTTATTATTTGTTGGGTGAGTCAGGTGATTGACTCTCCTTCATTAGCTCTAATTGCTCTGCTAATGATATACACAAAGTCAGACAGGGCTGTGTATGTGCGTTCATGTACTGTACAGTATGTGGAGAATATTCCTTGTGTGTGTGACCTATTTGTTCATGTATGTCCTTGTGTGTCTGCGTTGCTGTGTGCGATTTGTTGTCCACATCATATCCATTAGCATCCTCCTGACCTGGAGCTGTTCCAGCCAATCAGATTTTAGTGTGCTGTCAGCAGGTGTCGTCAGCTCGCTGTGAGATTTATCAAAGTGACGGAGCGCACTGCACAGCACGACAGCAGCATTTATCTCTTTCTCTCTCTCTCTCCTTCTCTCTCTCTCTCTCTCTCTGCACAAAACACACACACACAGTTGTTTCCATCACCTTAGGGAACGCTGCACTGACTTACGATCAGTGCAAGTCAATGCCATCATAACCCATTCTTAACTGTTACCACAACAAGCCAAAATGTAATCTTTACTCTGACCGAACACTAACCTGTATTTTGTTCCCTGCACTCCACCGTGTAAACGTATTTAAACTCTCATAACTCATCTTTAAAATTAAACAATAAATAAAACTGCCCCAGAGTGTAGATAAAACTTTTATACAGCATGTTAATAAATGTTGCTTCTGCTGCCAAAACATATAATAAAGACATGCATGGTAGATAAAAACTCATGATTCAAAGCTCACAGAATGACCACACAGGTCGATCAGATATTTATTTAAAATAAAAAAAAAGTACACTATGCAGACGTGCACATCCATGTTTTCTTCCCTGTCGTTCTACTCATGTTGAAATATTGGATTTTCTCACTTCATCTGTCACGTCTCTGTGGATACAAACTGCTATTTAAAGGATGATTTCCCACAAAATGTTATCACTTTGCAAGATTATTCCCCTCAGGATTGTCCTCAGACTGATACGCAAGAATAACCACACACCATGCCACCCCTGACCTTTGACCTTTCACTGTGGCTTGACCCCATCATGATGATGTACAGCAAGCTCATCATCTCCATGGTAACATGAACTAGTTGCACAAAGCAGCGCCACAGGGGAGTGTGTGCATGTGTTAGTGAATGTGTGTGGGAGGGGTTAAAATCAGTGACGGGGGAGGGGTTTAGGCTGCAAACACACACACACACACACACACACACACACACACACACACACACACACACACACACACATACAGACACACACTAATAGGGCTCTCCATCTGTCTATGTAAATCAATCCTGACCTTTGCTGAACTCTGGCTGTGCAGTTTGACAGTTAATCACTTGATAAGTGTGTAAGAGAGTATGTGTGCTTGAACAAGTGTTTGTTGGTGTGTGTGTGTGTGTGTGTGAAAATCTTTTGTTTAGTGTTACTGAATACAGAAAGACAACAGGCTACCAACCCATTGGTAGCCTGTTGGAAGTATCACTGTATGTGTGTTACATGTGTGTATGTGCACATATGTGTATCTGTGTGATATAAAGATGACAATGACCTTGGTGGTGAAACAAACAAACCAGTGATCGGCAGGCATCCAGTGCTTTTATGTAGAAAGCTGAAAGAAGACACATTATGTTGCTCAGTGAGAGCCTCTTAATATGAGATCCAAAACACAGTCAACCATTTGGATCTGATAAACTGCAGCATGTGCACGTTTGTTTGAGTACATCGTCTGTTAAAAACCATCACTCTCAACATCCAGATCAAGGTCCACAGCTTTTCAAAGTTGCTAAGTTGTTAAGTTTAATTATCTACAGTAAGTGGAACTGTGGAACAGTTGTTGAACATGATCAAAAGTGTAAATACTATTTTGGAATATACATTTTCAACTGCGGTACTCACACATTTGACAACATACAGTACTGCACTAACACCTCAGATCGCTTGTGGCTTTGTTGTTTTTGCAGAGTTGAAATGTGCATCCAAAAAATACAGGGAATATGCTCTAATATGACCCTATGACAAAGTAGCACAAACATACATATCAAACGTGTGTTGAATGAAACCTGCTATAAAACATCACAAATCAATTGTCAATAACATTGATGCCATAAAACTCATATTGTCTGAAAAAGGAGTTAAAGACATATTAAGTGTAAAAGTACTAACTCTTTGGTTTATAGAAGCTGTTTTTTTCTAGAAATTGTGTTTTTATTGCTGTACTTCCCATACATCCAGATTGTATCTTAACATATAGACTGAGAAAACATATTTGTGGTCATTAGAACTTTACTAAAGTAACAAACCTAATGTTAGACGAGGACTTCTGTACTGTACTGTATATTTATTAAAATATGTTGGGGTTTTTTTTGTTTTTTTTTAAACAAATGGCCTCAAAATCAAGACAACCACTGAATAGTGATTTGCTAAAAAGTTGACAGTGTATCACGAGCTTTCTTTTAATGTGACCTGAATTTGAACCCGACCCGAGAGAAATTAAGACTTAATCCTGTTTCAACTATGCATATAAGAATATAACCAAACTGCTGTTTTTGGTGCTTGTTATTACAAAATATCACTTTTCAGTACCTTCAGCTGCATCAGTGATACACTGGCAGTTGTTCTGACCTAAATCTACGATGCCTGACCAACATGTCCATATAGCTTGCTCTCATCTGTGACGTGAGTGGTCAATATGTCAATACAGTTTCGAGACAAGATCTCCATATTGTTGTGTGGGTTGTGTTGGGTCATTATGTCAGCGAGCGCCTGTTCTGTGTGTACTTGCACGTATCTGAATATTGACGGACAGAGAGTGAATTTAATAGATGAATGTAAATTTACACATTCTAAGAAAACACATAGAAAAAAATCTTTATTTCCGCGGGGAGTAACGTCTCTGACTGCAGCACTGAGGTCTGGTTCAGAGGAGCTTAAATTTATGGAGAATGACATCGACTGCAGTTATTGACAGGATATCAACGAAACACTGTTTAGTCAACCTGAAAACAGCCTGAAATCAGCTATCGATTATTGTCAAGTACAGTTTTATTCCTTCAGCAAAGACGTTCAAGAACACTGCATGTTTTAAGGAGGAACCACAGTCAACTAAACAAACATTCTGAGAATAACCCAATCAAGCTAATCTGTCAGATTAATGCACATGATTGAAAGGCCATTAATCCTTATACATCCTCTCTCAGAGTCATAGTGTTTTTTCAGATAAGTCTTCTTCATCATCAGACATCTGTAAACCAGTGTGTTTTGATGGTACGGATGTAGAACAGACCACAGAGACACAAATAAGACCTGGTGGTCTCTTTACATGGTACCATCAAAGCTATTAGACATAAACTGCAATATTTTTATGAGAGATGGTCCACTTCCTAGGATGAAACTGACTTCCAGCCAAAGAACAGGTACATGACCCAGCTGCAGAGCATTCAGACATAGTTTTGTTTTGCTTTTAAATGTCTTAATAGATGTAACAAACCACCAACACAAGACACAGTCATCTGATATTGCTGCTGCATAATTTCTTTCTCTTATTGAAATTAAAGGCTAAAAGCTGAAACACAACAACTATAAATGTTGACTTTGCAAACACAAACATATTAATTTACAAAAGCACCTTAAAATGCTTAAATCTGTGACTGTAAATTAAAACAATGAGCTTTTGTCAAGACTAATACTGCTACACAAATACAGTACAGTGCAATCCCTCAGTGTGAGGAGCTAACATGCTGTATTATAGTAGGAGAATGCTGCCCTCTTGCCTGTAGAGGTGGTATAACATACAATGTCTTCAAATAAAAAGTCTGACGAAAATTGTGTTTACAGCCTCTAACTATCAACTGAAGGAAGTCTTTAAAGCAGCTATAATATGTTAAATAGATAGGACAATTTGTAATAATAAAATAAGAGTTAATTTTTACATATTTCTTAATGGTAACAGAAGATTTCAGTTTTGAGTGCAGATAAATTTAATTAAAGTCCATTTTATTTACTTATATTGATTTCTCTGTGATGTACCCCAATCTAAACAGGACTAAACCCAACCGTTAACTTAAACTAACTCATAATCCTCAAACCTAATGATTTACAATATGAGGATTAGCATTTTGTCCCGTTAAAGGACCTGACACTAGTAACTGTTACTCTCTCGCTCACACACAAACACACTCACACACAGACACACACACACACACACACTGGCTAGACTGCCAGACAGTGCTTAATGCATTGTGTGTTTGATGAAACTGTCAAAACCAGACATGACAAACGGTATGACAGATATCCATCGGGTGCACCAGACTGTGTATGTCTGTGTGTCCAGCCTGATGTCATTGTGGATTTGGAAAAGGCGGTCTGCCATCCCAGATGAAATCAGAATGACCAGTGGTCCTGCTACTCGACCTCTGACCTCTCCAGATGGTGACACCCCACTCTCTCCATCAGTGACCAACCCCATGTGTGTATGTAAAGGTTGAAATACTGAATAAAATAGTTAAATTAATTTAAACATCAATAATATTTAGAAATGCACGTTCATTTTTAACAGTTTAATCTTGAAATGGAACATCAGTTTCTAGCTGTAACTCCAGTTTCATGAAATTCAACCTCAGACAGATCCCTGAAGGTGCTACCAGTTCATCTAAATAAGTATTTCATGCAAAATAGCACAAGAAATAATCAAAATGCATTTCAAGATGGTGTGTTGTCTTGTGATTGAGTGTGCAGATGCAAAACAGAAAGCAGAACCTGCTCTCTCATCTCCACTAATATATTCATTACTGTCATTAACCTTTTTGCCACACAGTCCCCTTATCTAATTATCCCCCTGTTACACTGAACACACACACTCACACATAACCATCTCAGCTGCTACCCCCCCCCCCCCCCAGCCCATCCCCAACTCTGCTACCCCACATGTTGTTTGACAAATGAGTGGTCTCGCCTCATCAAGCACATGACAATGTAAACAGATGGGAGGTGGAGACAGGGACCCGTGCCAGCATTAAACACACACACACACACACACACACACACACACACACATGCACGCACGCACACACAAAATCCCAAACATATGTTGCAGTTATTCAAACAGCTATGCTCAGAGACACTTGCAGACGCTTGGGGAGTATGGTTAACAGGAGGGTCTTTTAGAGCACCAACCAAGGGGAAATTATCAGATTTATTGATTTGTCTCCGCCTTTGTGACTCTGTTTTATTGGGGGTGCAGCTTGCATGTGCACACGACACACAGATACATAAATACTAGACAGACAGATCGGTACGTTCACAGTACATACAGTAATATTAACAATACACTTTTATTGAGAAAGTAGTGACTTCACAGTTAAACATCTCATTGTCCTTCTTGTTTTGCCGTCTGGACTTTCACACTCAAACATCAGCTGTACATTGATGTATTAGTGCGCTGGCCGTACAGGATCCATCAAGAAAGACTGTGACCCATATGGGGTCTGAACACATGATTAAATAGGTTTATCATGTTTCAACATCAAGTGCAAGCATTGATGACTTACAGGCAAAAGTATTTAGAGCTGTGCCAAGGTCCCATATTCAGAGTAAAAAGAGGCAAAAGGCAACAAAATGCAGAAATAATGATAACAGCACACATTTCTAGATAATCTTCGCAGATATCCAGTGTTGCACTTAGCAATATGTACAAACATGATGCAGGTTTAAGGTAAGTGTGTGATTTAATACCAGAAAAATATAGCCTTCAGTTTCAAAAACTACTGGAAAGAGTGAGAATGAGTGAGATGTCAAACGTCTGACTTTCATTTTGTTAAAACATACTTGCTTTTCAGTACGTTATATTTGATAATTTGGCATCATTACTGTTAGCACATAATAAAAAGCAACACAAAGCCTTACTATTGACTAAAGTAAAAGATAAGAGCTCTTCTCCCGGCCACCTCTCTTTTGTTTCTCCCTCAGTTTCATTAACAAACGACAAAATAAAATCGTCTGTTGGCAGCAGTTCTTTAACGGTTTCATTCAGAGGGAAAACGTTCCGCTGTACGTTCAACACAAAGCCCTTCACTAGAAGTCAAATGAAAATGTAAATGTAACACTGTAAGGTCGTAAAGATGTCAGGTTGTGGTACTGTATAATGCTATTGCACAGAGTTTTCCCATAATCCTTAGCTTCTATGTTTCATTGTTTCCTTCAGCCACAGGTCATTTCACAGAAACACTTAGACTAACTGAGCTCAGAAGTCTTACTCTACTCTTAGGACCAAAAGCAAATAAAAGCCTCCTGTTCTCGTTGTAATAACAAAGTACTAAAATATCTCTCTGTCCTTCTACTCATCTGTCAGCTCTCAAATGCTACTTAACTTCACCTTCAAGTCCTTTTTACACGTTGCTTCACTTCCATCTCTGTCTTCTCCTCTCATTCAATGGGAGAAAAAGTGTAATAATTGGAGTAAAAGTTAACACAAGGTTACACTGACATTGATTGACAGAAAAAACATGACGTCACAGAAACCTTTCGCAATAACCTTGAATAAAAACTCCTGGTACGAAAAAGTGAGCTTAGAATTTTGGAAAAAGGTGTTCAATCTTCTTAAGATACTCATGTCGTTCCAACTCACTTTTGATGAATCTATTGCTGTATTATCTGGTTATTCATGTTGACGATTTGTTCTGATCAGTCTTTCTGCTCTTGAATTCTTTTTAGCAGATGTGGAAGTCCAGCTCTGATTTGTCTGATCAAGTGCAGCAGGAGAAGTTTGGTTTCTTCCTGGGAGCCTCTAACCTGGGAAAAATCTGATGATGAGGTTTTTCAGAATAAGAGGCCCGATTTATGACCTGCCTGTAGAGTGGAAACAGACAAAAGCATGATGAGGAAACGCACAAGGGGGAACAGTTTCTTACAGTGTTAAATATTCGTATCAGTTTGGAAAACAGAGCTTTACGTCTAAGGCGTGAGAGTATAACCATTTTCTTTCCTGGTGTTAGTTTCAATGCCCTTTTAACCCATAAAGACCCAAACAGCCACCAGCGACCAAAACCATCTCCTGAACTAAAGTGGATAACACCTGTTGATCCACTAATCTTATCACTACATGTTAATAACTAATGTAAAATGCAGTTATTTATCTTTTCATGGTCATCAGATATGACCCATTTGGATGTTCAGAGGCTCCGTAGTGAACGTGGAAACACCGTCATCATCTACAACATTGATTCACCAGTAAAACCCATTGAGTTTGATAAATGACAGTGGATGGACAGACTTGGCTTATGTTCAGTTAATGATATATTTTCTGAAAAAGTCATTTTTTCTTCTGTTTTCTCTGTTTTTGATATATTAACCACCAACTTTAATCTGAGCTGTCATGAACATCTACATGATCAGTAAATTAAATATAGAAAAACACATGATTTATACTTAAAAATGAAAAATACAGAGCATAATAATAGAACAAATAGTGATAAATCAGTTAAGAATGGATAAAAATAGAGAAAAACTCATTTGGGAACTGCCACAGAAGTAGCACTGGGTCTTTATGGGTTAAAATGTAGATGTTGCAGCAGCTTCCAAGAAAATCTTCTCAAAACAAAAAAAAAAGCACAGTAATAACATCTATTTTTTTCTGGCTTTGAAATAACTTATTTTGCATCAGTAAATGATTTCTGATATTGTGACTGTTTATTTGCTGAAAAAGTCACTTTTTCCTTCAGTTTTCTCTGCTTTTGATATAATAACCGTCAGCTTTAATCTGAGCGGTCATGAACATCTACATGATCAGTGAACTAAAACTGGGAAAATAGGCGATTTCTACTAAGAGCATAAAATACAAAGGATAATATTATAATAAACGGTGATAAATTGCCTAAGAAAAGTTAAATAGAGAGAAAAAATAATTTGGGAAGTGACATAAAAGTAGCAGTGGGTCTTTAAGGGTTAATCCAAATATGAGCATCAGTTTACAACTCCTAGTGTATACTCAGATAATGAATATGTGAACATTTTAAGCTTCTGTAAGATGTGTACTTGTTTTTGTTCTGTTTCAACAGTAGAGAGCAGCAAAGTCACCTATTGTGTTTTTCTAATCATACAGTATAGGTCTGATTTCATACTAAACTGAAAATGAAAAACAGCAAAACTTATCATTTTTCTTATCTTACATTTTAGGAACAGATCAGATCGTTTCCAAACCAATGTTCTCATGTTCGTATCCAGAAATGTAATTGGTAGCATAAAACAAAGCAGCTATATGAATTTAATGAGCAAGACGTATATTTGACAGATATATAGTTCACCTGGCCAGATGCAGCACAGCTTCTAATACGTTAGAACCATCCTTTGCGCTAGTTTCACAGAACAGAGTGCTGTATGTCTGAAAAGTGAAAAACAAAAAATGAAACAGTGTTGTTAGTGTACTTTATGGGTGGTTTAGCTGTGGTTTTATTTGTTTCTTTTTATCTTGGAACATGGATTTAAGACTACAACACAGATTAGATTAAGACATGTCACAGGTGTACTTGTACTATTGCAGTTACAGAAATAATATGCTGAAATGCGATCATTGTGATTACCATAGATAGTTTTTCTCCATAGCTGGTGGGAACACAGTTGACACCATCTTTTCTAAGGTCGCTTTTATTACCTACAAGCATCATGGGGATGTTCTCCTGAGACACTTCCTGTCACACAAAACAGAAAAGTAGAATCAGCAACTACTATCAAACACTGTCAATAATGAATATCTCATAGTGTACATGCAAAGTGTGAGTACAGTACGTACGGAGTTTATTTGTTGAGTAAACCATGCAGATACTACTAATTTGATATTATGTACCTTAGATAAAGTTGAACAGTAAAGAACATAATGTTTCACAGCACATACTGCATGCACAAATAACAAAGATCACACATCACACACGGTTCAAGCCTTATAGCCATCACTTACTGATCTGCTGCATGTAAAGAAGGAAAACAGGTAAGATCACAGTGAGATGTTTGATATTCAGACGATTTACATTCACACACATGCTCTGACTTTACAACACTGTAAAAAAGCTGTTTAACCCCTAAAGACCCAAACAGCCACCGGCAAGCAAACTCATCTACTGATCTAAAATGTTTAATAACTTCTGAGCCACTAAATGTATTAATACACTGAAACTAGTGGTGCCAGGCACAACAAACCCCGCCCCTCGCACTTATTGTAAATTATTTTGGCATTGATCCAGCTGATGTCATCATGTCTATGCGTGTGCTGGTGTCAGCATATCAATTGCCTCATACATGTACCAAGTTTGAAGTAAATTGAAACAAAATTGATGTTTTTATAGACATTTGAAATTTTGCTCATTATAAGTAAATGGGAGAAAAAAAAAAGATTTAAAAAAAATTATAAAAAATTGGAACTTTGACCTACTTTTCCCAAAATGTAATCACATCTATTCTGGGTCACTGGCAATCTATAAACCCAATTTGGTATGAATTCAACCAATAGTTTTGTTGCTAGAGTGTTAACAAACAAAGAAACAAACAAACCGAACCAAAAACAATACCCCTTGCCTCCCCTTCAAGGACGGGGCAATAATTGGTGTAAAATGCAGTTTATCATCTTTTCATGGTCATCAGATATGGCTGATTTTTAGTGAACGTGGGAACGGGGTCATCTTCTTCAACATTGATTCAACAGTAAAACCCATGGAGTTTGATCAGTGACAGTGGATGGAGACACTTGTTTTTTATGTTCAGTTATTGATGTCACCTTTTCTTCAGTTTTCTCTGTTTTTGATATAATAAGCCTCAACTTTAATCTGAGCTTTTACTGAACATCTACATGATCAGTAAATTAAATATAGGAAAATACATGATTTTCACTGAAAAAAAGGCAAAACACAGAGGATAATGCATAATGGATGGTGATAAATCACTTAAAAATGGTTAAATAGAGAGAAAAAAAGTAGCTCTGGGTCTTTATGGGTTAATTGCTGTTGTCCATAACTCTTTGCTCTTTTTGCAAACTGAAGTTAATAAAGTCAGGGGTTTTTCAGAAGAGGAGGTCGGCGCTTTACCTCAATCATGTCCACCCACTCTCTGACATTTAGGAAGCTCTTCTGACAGGTGACATCATACAGCAGCAACACACCATCCGCACGTCGGAAATAAGACTTTGCGATGCTGCGAAACCTGAAGAGAAAAGACGCACAAAGTAAACACTGAGAGCCATGAACAGCTCCTGGTGTGATGGCAAACAAAATCACCCAATATTACACAATGTTCTCACAGCATACCCACCTTTCTTGTCCTGCCGTGTCCCATATTTGTAGTAAAGCAGGTTCTCCATCCACAATTAATGTCTTCATCTGAAAATCCACACCTGAAAACATAATCAAGACAACAGATGAACAATGATGAAAAAAGAAAACTTCTCCTAGTACATATACTCAAATCTAGATAAATAAAACATGTAAACATGTAAATCTTTCAAAAATGTTTGTTTAATTTATGGGCAACACTGTTTATTTCACAAAACAAAGGGGGGAGGGTAAAGGTGCAATTTATAATGGAGTCATCTAATGCTGATCTAAAATACATACTGTGCTTACTGTTGTTGATTGCTTAAAAATCATTACTGTAAATTGGAAAAACATTATCCCACCAGCCATGATAGAATGGAAACAAAAGGTGAAGTAAGTGTATATTATGGAACAAATGACTGCCTCTCTTCAAATGAGAACAGAGCTGTTTACTCAAAGGTGGAACCCTGTAAAACTGTACTTGAATTTATAAGGCTTGGGTTGTTGAAGTAGCTCTTTAATCAAAGGAACTTGTCCCTGTCACAAGGTTAATCTGGGTATTTTTTATTTCTATTATGCTTTTCATTTACATTGTTGAAGTTATGTAACAATACCTTTGTGTATTCCTTGTCTCCTCCTTTTAATTTTCTCTTTTATTAATTGTTATTGATTTTGTGGTTGATTTTTCTTGGGGAATGTTTGATTGTACCTTGTAAAAATGTAAAAATGTATATAAGAAAAAAAGGTTCTCAAAAAATAAAAATAAAACAAGTGGTGTCAGGCACAACAAGCCCTGCCCCTCACTCGTATTGTCACTTATTTTGGCATCGATCCAGCTGATGTCATCATGTCTATGCGTTTGCTGATGTCAGCATATCAATTGCCTCTATATATGTGCCAAGTTTGATGTTTTTATAGATATTTGAAATGTCGCCCATTATAAGTAAATGGGAGAAAAAAAAAGATGTAAAAAAATTCATGAAGAATTTAAACTTTGACCTATTTTTGACAAAAATGTAATGACTTCTATTCTGGGTCAATGGCGATATATAAAACCAATTCTGTATGAATTCAACCTATAGTTTTGCTGCTAGAGTGTTAACAATCAAACAAACAAACTGAACCTAAAACAATACCCTTTGCCTCCCCTTGGGGTGGGGTAATAAAGTGGAGTCATGCAGTGAAATCAAGATATGCTGATTTTTATGGATGAAAAGTTAAGTGACTGAAGCAACTCAGTACTTAGGAAGGAATTCATGTAGTGGTAAAACTCAGTTCAAATACACTTATTGTCATCGTATGATCCTAAACCCAAATAATAAACCCGATAAAAAATCAGTTGTGTTTCAGGATCAAGCTGAAGGCATCAGGTGCAACCATATCATGGCAACTGAGGCTTTGGGGGTTTTTAATTGAAGCACTTGTTGAGATCTTTAAGTTTGCACATCTGTCCATAAATCTACATCACCAGCATCGCACAGAACAGCTGTGTTCAGTTTAGAGATGATCCAACTCACCCAGAGTAGCGCTGGAGTTTGACTTGAATTCATTCTTGCAGAGGCGAAGCATGAAGCTGGACTTGCCCACAGCGGCGTCTCCAGCCAGTACGATCCTGTAGGTCTTCTCCGACGCCATGTAGTCGAGGCCTGACCTGTCACGCTCGTCCTTCTTGAAAAGAGATGGAGATTTCAGAAAATGAGGAGGTGAGACACTGACACAGCCCAGAGAAGATGAATACAGTTGAATTGTGTACATTTACTTCAGTCAGAATCAATGATACTTACTTTATACAGACAATTAATTGAAATAATATAGAAACTGCAGCAGGTGCATGTGAGTGGAAGAGCAACATTTTTTAAAATAAGGTACATTTTGTGAAGATAACCAGATAGATAAAGCATTGTAGTGCTATAGAGATCTCCACATATAGTGTATTGCAATTCTGTGTCAAAATAATAAAAGGATTTTTTTTGTATATCGTCACAGCATAATTCCTGTATTGTCTTTAGAAGCCTCAAGAAAAAAAGGGAAAAAAAGAAACGAAAAAGTATATATTTTCCACTGTGAAACTACAATATGTGAGTGATTTAAAACAAAATCATAAGAATTGCTAAAATTAATCTAATAGAAATCCTACATCTGTTCTGTTTTCTGGTCTAACTGTGGGACAGTTATGGTAGTTATGTTAGAAATGTTCGTCACCTTTTCATCGGTTTTCTCTGTTTTTGATATAATAAACGTCAACTTTATTCTGAGCTTTTTATGAACATCTACATGATCAGTGAATTAAATATAGGAAAATACACGATTTTCACTGAAAAAATGCAGAACACAGGGGATAATAAATAAAGAATGGTGATAAATCACTTCAGAAAGGTACATATGGAGAAATATTAATTTGGGAAGTGCCACAAAAGTAGCTCTGGGTCTTTATGGGTTAATTCCTGTTGTGTCCAGTTATGTGAGGTACTTTCTCTTACTCGAACGCTGATGGCACTAAGGGCTTTTCGCGTTGTTGGTGCTGGAGGGGTCACAGGGATGGGTTCAGATGGTTTCCAGTCCAATACTGAGCTGCTGTCCGACCCAAACGCTGATTCAGTATCATGTGTCTCTGCAGCCTGTGGACACAGTGTTCAGCATCATAAACAAATAATTAAATATAGATGGTGACCACGGTACCTTAAAGTGTGTTTCTGAGTGTATTACCTCCTCAGTCTTACTGCAGCTGTAGCATGGTTTGATGTTAAAACCAACATACCCTTATTCTAAATACGACTGACAGCCAGTAAATGCTGACTCCAACAAATCCCAAGAAAAAATTCTGAAGTTTTTACAGTTCTTTCCCATCATAGGGACCTTTAATCTGTGTGTAGGTGGTCTTTTTGTAAATTATTCCAGGTCAATAAAGAACACTTTGGGCAAAATCCAAAACAAGAATGGATTGTTTCTTGTGTTCAAGTCATTTCTCCACATTTCATACACAGATTAGTCCATAATGAAAACTCAAGGGAGAAAAGCCAAAAATTGCATGTCTTTAATTTGCACCTTTAAATAATTTGCACAATAATAAATCAGTTATTATGAATTTTACATCTTTTTTGTCTAGCATTTTATGTCTGCAACACAATTTATTGAAATGTCCTATTACTGATATAATTCAGGAGGGTCTGAAATCGCTTCTTCTGCTTATTATTATTTCTATTATTATTACTTACAGACTTATATTATTCATTACTTATGTATCGTTGTTATGACTACTAATACTGTTAACACTTTATTATAACTTTTATCTAGTGATTATTAAACTCTATATATACATATTGTGCATATTATAATATTATGACATAATAAGCTATTTAATATCTATTATTATTACTACTACTTCATTATTACTACTTTGCTACTTTTTGTTTCTACTAGTACTTTCCAATGTGCAATTACAATTTTTCACTACTGTTTTTTTTTCTGTACTTATTGTATTGCTATTTTCTTGTGGTATTTCTTGTGTGTATATTTGGTGTTGTGCTGCTATTGGAACCACAATTTCCTGAGGGCTAATCTAATCTAATCTAATCTAATCTAATCTAATCTAATCTGTTTGATCATTGTAAAATCAGTACTGATGTTCTGCTTGATATCTGAATTATGTGTTCTGTCTTTATATTTTTACACCCAGTGTTTTTGTGTTGTTGAACTTTAAGTCTTACCTCTGTGCCATTCAGTTGTTTCTTCTTCTGCCTCTCTTCTACCTCCTCCTCCTCCTCTTCTTCTTCTTCTGGACATTTGGTGTCGAACTCTGAGTCATAGCCTCCGTGGGATCCTCTGAGCGTGGACAGGCCACTATCCATGTAGACCTCGGGCAGACTGTCCTCCTCACACTCACTGCTGTCTCGGCGTCTCAGACCTGGGTCACACATGGCCAAGGCCAGAGTGTCGCAGCTGGGCCGACGGCTGTACACAGGGATATCATCCATTCGCTGATAGAACCTGTGGAATAAGTCAGGGGATAATCAATAATTATGTCACATCTAAAACACAAACAAGTGAGATCATGTTAAAGAATCAGCTCATTCAGTTTCAATAAGTGGGACCATCTAGAGCAGGTCGTCTTAAATTATTTGGATATTATCTTCACATTCTGGATGATTTTTTAAAATTAATTTTATAGTATGAAATGTTAATGCATGTGCAACAATACTGCCTGTTTATTTAATGTCCACCCTGCAGAATGTGTGCAGTACATAATCACGTCGAAGTTTACATACCGTTGTTCTTAAACGCTGTAAAAACAAAACCTGTCCTGTACCTAAAGACCACTGAGTCATGTGTTTAAGTTTCAGTGAATCAGCACAAACTGCACTGTCAACATTTACTTTACTACAGTAAACACACAATCATGGGTCCAGGTAAAAAGATTTCAATTCCAAGAAAAAGTATTGCCTGTTTTTACATGTATTACTACGCCCTTGAGCAAAAACCCTCTGGCATTTGGGATACTGACCAAACCAGATAAACCTGATTTGTAAAGAAAATAATTAGCTTAATATTACTATTTAACACAAGTGGTGCCAGCCACAACAAACCCCTCCCCTAACATATATTTTGCTCATTATAAGTAAATGGGAAGATTTTAAAAATTCATAAAAAATTTGACCTTTGACCTACTGTTCCTAAAATGAAATGAGATCCATTCTGGGCCACTGGCAATCTATAAAGTCAATTTGGTATGAATTCAACCAATAGTTTTGCTGCTACAGTCATGTGAAATTTCGCTCATTATAAGGAAATAGGAAAAAAAAAAAGATTTTAAAAATTCATAAAACAAATTTAACTTTGACCTACTTTTCCCAAAATGTAATGAGTTCTATTCTGGGTCACTGGCAATCTATAAACCAAATCCGGTATGAATTCAACCAATAGTTTTACTGTTAGAGTGTTAACAAACAAACAAACAAACCGAACCAAAAACATTACCCCTTGCCTCCCCTTTGTGGGGGGCGGGGTAATAATAGAAAAATACCTGGGAAGGTGGTTGAATAATTCAGCATCTGCCTTAAGCTCAGTCTAAGTCTTACCTGTCTATTATTGTTTGTGGCGATGAGTAGCAGATACTTTTACTTCTGTTTCTGTTCTTTAGGTCTCCAGGTGATGCACTGACACCAGACTGTAACACAGAAGGAGTAGTATTATTTATTTAAGTTTTATTTATGCAAGGAATCTCCATGGATACCCAATTCATTAAATATTCTGTACAAACAACCAGCACAAAAAGTACAAACACTGAATATCTTATGAATATTTAGTTTTTATTTTGTTAACTTTACCCTTGTGATTTTCTCCAGAGTAGCCCTCAGGCCATCGTTGCTGTCATGGAGTTTCCTGTTGGCTGTTCTATTACACAGAGGCAAAAACATATTTGGTATATATATATATATTTTTTTTCTAACATCGTTGTTTTTACACAGTAATGTCTCTGTCTTACATTGTATGTGTGTAGTGTGTTATATTATATCTGACTTACTGCAGCATCTCGATCTGACTCTCCAGGATATCTCGCTCATCAGAGAATTGTTTCATGAGCTCCTCGTCACTGTAAAAAAACACAGTTTGAGCATGAATATCAAACGGTGCGCCCTAAGAAGCTTTTAAAATATGTACATAAGAAAATAAAGTAAGTGTTCTATACAAACAGTAGCAAGGGTTATACAAAGGTGGAATTCACAATAATCAAACTGTAAAATCAAAGTGAATAAATGATGACTCCTCCTTTACTTCAGTATGTAGTCCTAAAAGTGTCACTTGATTGTTCCGAATAAAGATTCCCAAAGTTACACCAAAGAGGCCAGTATATTGGATTGTAAAGATATGAACTGAATATATTCACATGAATGATCTGACTCAAATAAAAATTCCAGACTTCCAGAACATATGAAAATCACAACAGTGTGTGGATATCACACCAACAAGTTTCACTAGAATCCTGTCAGTACTGACCGGTGAGTGAAAACATATCAAGTCTTTTATATGATATCCTCATGTATTTCTGATCTTACTAAATTACGTGCATTTGAGCATAGTCTGAAATTCAACTATGAAAAAGACTTTTTTCCATACTTTATTTAGACTTTCACACAAATTTTCAGACTTTTCAAGGTCTGGAAAACAGTGTTTCAAAATTCCATACTTTTTAAGACTTTCAAGACCTGCGCAAGCACCCTGTGGTAACATGTAGTATTGTTACATTCCTAAACATGATCATTGAAAAAAAAAAAAGACAATAAATACGATAAGCTATTTCGATGTGTCGGTATGGATTTCGGCTGGCTCAATGAAACTCATTAACCTGATTCAGTATTTACATAAGAAGATGAAGAAACGTCAGTGTCACTGTGATGTTTGTTGCCCTGCCTGTGGCCCTGTTGCTAAGTAACGCCTCTGAAGGAGTTATTGTGTGTGTGAAGTCGCTCCAGGATATCCTGTTTCAGCTGTGACAAAACGAAAACACCCCCAGGAACAACCAGACCGTCAGCGAGACAGATGGGCTGTGGCCTCTGTCTCCTTCTGTCCGTCTGCAGCTAAATGTCTTCACTGGAAAGATTCTTCTACCAACGCTATTGTTTTATTCATTCCCAGATTCTGCACAGATGACACCATACAGAATCAGAGCTTCACAAGATGTTTCCAGACTTTTCCTCACAGTGCGATAAATGCTTAAAAGAGGAAAATCTTCCCCATTACTTTGCTCAGTCCAAGATTAGCTTAGATTTGGAGCAAAAATCTCTGAAATTCTCCATTTCCTGCATTGAACCCGACCCTGTGTTGATACTTGGAACATTAGAGACCACATCTGTGTTAAAGAAAGCACCATATCACTGTCTTTACTACACTTCCTACAGATTTTATGGAAATGTTTTTAAGCTCAGGATGGAGGAACTAGGTAATAAAATGAATCCTGAAAAAATAAGAGTTTGATAATATTTTGTTGCTCCTTGTGGGTTTCCTAAAGCATAATCTTTTCCATTATTTTACATCAGAACCTTTGCTATATAGTATTATTATGAGCAGAATGGAGGAGAACCTGTTTTGTGTATCTATGCCTTTATTTTTATTTATTGTAGTTTCTTGTTTTTGCACAATTGCATGTCACATGTTTTTTGCTTGACAAATCTAAAAAAGTATCTTCACTGTCTGCCTGTTTTATTAAATACAACTTATGCATTGATGACTGATCTTAAATTAATTCACTATAAATTAGAAGTTGCCAGTTGGAACTCTTGTTATGCAACGGAGAGCCAAGTAAACACATTATCTACATTCTCAACAAATCTTAAGACAGTGAGAAAAACGTAAGAAATCCAGTTCAGCAAGTTGAGACTCATCAATAATTGTAGGTTTAGACTTTCAGACATTATAATGATTTAAAAGAGTGTGTTTTTGTACAGACAGGCAGCTTTGAAATATTACACTGATACTAAACACTAAAGCATGTTTTTTTGAGCTGTGAAAAGAATTGTTTGGCTTAATTGTGAGGAAATGCATTAATACTGGTGATATCACACAAAAAAGTATGCATTTTATAGGTGGAAATGCATCAGTTTGTCACTTGTTGTAAAACTTCCACAGTGTGATGATGAAATTGAATTTAACATTAAGTAAAGCTCTGTATCATGGAATTTGTGTTAAAAGTCATTGCCTTTGCCTCTAATCAGAAGTGTAGAGTTCATCATTGCTTTAGTCAGATTCTTCCAAATCTCATTCAGTTGAACTGAAACTGTTTTACTGCCCTGCTCTGAACCATCAGACTCCCATGAGGCTGTGATTCTGCCTTTTAAAACCACTCAATTTGTTAATTTGTTTGTCAATTTCAATCTGAAATAACATATTAAAACACCAGTGACACAACAACACACGCTGCAGGAGTACACTTTTGCAATTTAGGTTTATGAGCCTTGAAAACTTCAGGTAAATACTGTATGATACTGTATGAGAAATGGCAAAAATACTCTAATATGTGTTTACTTAAACAGTTATTGATATTTAGGCGGACCTTTCTCGGGTAATAAAACAGCACAAAAACTCAAACTTCATTTTCTGTTATACTGACATCCCTGAACTACTCTGGACTCACCTCCATCTCAGCCTGTTCATGAGTTTGTATTAGTTTTCAGAATCCTACAGTGAGTGGAGTTACTTTTTTATTACTTATAGATTATTTTTTTTAGGTCATTTATAATATTAGGGTTTTACTGTCATTAATTAAAATACAGCTTTTTACTTTTAAAACAAAAATTTCACATGTCATTTGCCAGATGTGTTTTTATTTTTTCACTGTTGGCTCCCTCTCTACTTGGGACTGCACTATAGTGTTCCAGTAATTATGTGAAAACTCACTACATATTCTTGTTTCTTATTATGAAAAACAAAAAAGTCTTCAAATGAATGATCAGTAACATGTCTAATCAAGGATGATGCTGCAACTAAATGAGATCCACACAAACCAAATGTGAAAGTATGTTTACGCTGCACATGTTACTAGTATTTATAGCTTAAAGTATATCTGTCGAATAAAATAAGCACAATAAAGAATAGTAAATTGTGTATTTTTTTATGATGCCCTTCTCTCATTTAGTGCAGGGGTGTCAAACTCATTTTAGTTCAGGGGCCACATTCAGCCCAATATGATCGCAAATTGGCCAGACCAGTGAAATAATAACAGTGAAAAAAAAGTACAATCATATAATGAAAGTGTTTACATCTACAAAGTTTCTTTAAAAATGTGGCATGAACAACCTGAAATTTAATAAATGTAATTTTAACATTATTATACTTCTGCTTATCATTTATACATGTAAATTACAACTTACAGATCACAGTTGATCTACAAACACACAAAACATTTAGTAACAGGCAGAATATTGTTAAAATTGCACTGACTTCTCTTAAGCCATTTCAGGTTGTTCATATTTGTTCAGGTTATTCACATTTATTTGTGAAAGGATAGTTTATAAATGTAAGTATTTTACTTTTTTACACTAAGACCATGAGAAACATTTGGAGTTGTCATTATTTAGAGGTTATTATGATAACATTTTACTGGTCTGACCCACTTGAGATCTAATTGGTCTGTATGTGGAACCAGAACTAAAATGATTTTCATATCCTTGATTGTTAATATTTTCACTATAATTTTTGGATTTCACAAATTCCTCCCATGGGCTGGATTGGACCTCTTAGCGGGCTAATTTTGGCCTGCAGGCCGTATGTTTGACACCTGTAATTTAGTGCATGTGATTTTTAGCTGAACAATCTATCTAAAATAACCCAAAACTGAACTGAAATTCATCTAAAAACCACATTCTGCTCATGTTAACCCATAGTACATGTACTGAGTGAATTCACCGTTCAGAGTTGATGCTTTGATCCGTCAGCTCCGTCTTCAGCGAGTCCATGTCACTCTGCAAACAGGCCACATTGGTCTGAGATTTCAGCAGCTCCTGCTTTAGCCGCTGGTTTTCCTTCAGAGGAGAAAACAAGAAGCAGAGCAAAAAAAAACCCCATGAAAGACAGATGATGAAACGTCCTGTTATAAACCAGGAGCAGATTCAGGGAGGTTCAGACTCACCAGCATTAACTCATTAATCTTCTTCTTCAACGCTGGGCTCTCATCATTTACCGTGATGTTCTTGTACTTCTCTTCTATCTGATGGAAAAGTTGATTTATTTAGGTTCAGGTTATTTAACATTTCTCATACTCAGGTTGATGTAGATTTAACAAAAAAGAAGTAAAGGCTTACTTTTAGTCTAACGTCTGTGTTATAAGAGGTCAACAGATTAAATCAGTTCTGGTTAATGATCCTGTGAATGTAGTCAGGAGGGCATTTTTTTCTCCAGAATAGTAGTTTCAACACTTGTTAAGATGGTCTCATGATGCTGGGACATTAAACAGTGCATTACCTTATCTTCTAATTTGTTTTTTGATTTGATCTGACAATGATGATTATATTTCTCTCTATTAACCCATAAAGACCCAGTGCTACTTTTATGGTAGTTCCGAAACATTTTTTTCTCTATATGTAACTTCTCTTAAGTGATTTATCACAGTATATTATGACATTATCCTCTGTATTTTGCATTTTTTTGGTGATTATCAGGTATTTTCTTATATTTAATTCACTGATCATGTAGATGTTCATAAAGCCTAACCCTAACCTGTAAAACATCAATAACTGAACATAAGCCAAGTGTGTCCATCCACTGTCATTGATCAAACTCCATGGGTTTTACTGGTGACTTAATGCTGTAGAAGATGATGGTGTTTCTATGTTCACGACGGAGCCTCTGAACTTCCATATAGGTCATATCTGATGACCATGAAAAGATGACAAACTGTATTTTGCACCAATTATTTACATGTATTGGTAGGTTTAGTGGATCAGAAGTTATTAAACATTTTAGATCAGTAGATGGCTTTGCTCGTCAGTGGCTGTTTGGGTTTTTATGGGTTAATGTCTTGATGTCTGAAGGTTAGGAGGCATATGTTTTACAAAACTGTGCAGAAACTGTAACACAGACCCACTGTAAATACGACTACAGCAGCTAGAGATTATGAAAGGTGTGTGATGGGAAAATGAAGAAACATTTACCATCTGCATCCTCTGGATCTTGCACTGCAGCTCACACACTTCTGTTTCATAAGACCTCCGTAATTCACTCAATGCGGCTTCTGTCCGCTTCTTCTCCTACACACAAACAACACACAATAAATGCACACCATCAACACTCTATCACTTTTAATCTGATTTATATTATTTATTTTGAAACATTTATTACATAGTTTTGGCATGTCAAACCATGCCAGTGTCGTTGTTCTGATCCCATATGTCCATTAATCACACTGTTTTTATTCCGTTGTGTCTCTACGACCTCCTCCTGAGAATACTATTCATCCACCTCTTTAGTGTTTATAATTATGTATTCCTGTCTCTTGTTTTGTAGGTTTGCTCGCTGCAGGTTTTTAGAGCTTCTCTCTGAAATTAGAGCCTTTCCTTAAAAGCAGCTGCCTGCTTTGGGCGACAAAGACCATGGGGAGTGAACCAGCAAGTGAACCAGAACAGTAAAGCGGCAGGTGGGGTGGATAAACAATGAACCCAGAGTCACAGTGAAACAAATGGAGAGCTGCAAATCCCCCTGTACAATATGGTTTGTGGGTTTATGTATTTACAGGGCTTCACAAGGTTGATATGACCGAAGTGCCTCAAAAGTCTCATTAGTACAAAAAGAAAATTGTGAAAAGAAATGTGTAATGAATCCTCTCATTGCTTAAGTCAACACAATATTCTGAATTTGTGAATAATACTAACTGAAAATGATTTTGCTAAAGGGAGGAAAAGGCTTGATTTAACCTAAATCACTGTGGAACACAAAACTGAAATCAAAATTTCTCCAGCTTTTTTTTGCACGGGTTAATAAGTAACCATAAGCAGCATGTCATACAGCTTTTTATCTCTACACTGTTGCCCATAAAGTTGGTATAATTTCCTATTTATACATATCAGTAATCACCTTTGACCTGGTGTAATGACAAGTGTCCCAGTTACACTTCATCTATCAAGAATAAATTACATTGTCACTATCATTTTAGGAGAAGAGGTAAAAATATTTACTTAATTTTTATAGGCAGTGTATAAATAGTGATTGAAATGGACTTGCTGTTTACACCTGAAATTAAAATTCAGTGCGGTCCAAAGTGATGCAAAACTGAAACCTGCAATTTTCACTGGTGCCCAGATTGGAAAAATCATTAGTGTTCCTGTATTTCCCCCAAATCTCAAAATCCCTTTAGAATTAATGGTTTAGGATTAATTTGTGCACGTGACATAGAGGCCTGAATTATGAACAACTGGGTAAAGACAAGTTAAAGGCACATGAACAGATGGGCTTCACTATGTCACTGAAGTCATTTATTCCACTCAGACCTTGATTTTTCCACACTCAGTATAGATGATGAAAATGATGAGCATGTGGAATCATCTCATCCAGATATTTCTTCAATGGAAACCAAGTACCAAGGGGCTTCAACCCAAACATCATGGGTATTACTATGGAATACTGTTACAAATCACAAGAACTAGAACAAATGTACGAAATATCATTAAGTAAAAAGCTGAACTGATGGGCTTTGTTTATTGTCCACTGGGCTTGATGTTCATATCCATGTGAATACAGAATAAAACCTGTCGCAAGATTGGAAAATTTGAGATTTTTTTTTTACATGTTTACATAAATCAAAATCCAAAATTCTCATCTCAGATTTGGAATCAGTGTGTCTGATTTTGTCAGGATTAGATGTTTTTCCTTCCGAAACAGAAGAAACAGTCCCAGTGTCCACATTTTTATAAAAATAATAAAGTGTCATCTCTTTTTCTTCTCAAATCTTGTGCAAAAACAATTTAAGATCAATAATGGGAGAGAAAATTCTGATTTATGTCACTTTACCATATTCTAGTAACACATTTTATGGCAGGTCTACATGCAGCAGCTCCTGTACATCCAGTTTCTAAAAATACAAACTAATCTTATAGGTGTCAGGACACGCTGTATGTTACAGTGTGAGAAAATACAGGTGAGCGCCCTCTAATTGTGTGTACTTTTCTTAGACAAAACAAACAGAAGCTGCTCTTGAGTTAGCTTAGTCAGTGAAGTACACTTACATAAGTTTACACACGTGGACACACAACCTGGAGGTCATGCACTTTCAGATTTCACAGATGTCACAGAAGGCTAAATACTGTCATCAAACCGTATCATTTTATTTTGTTTATATAAGGCATTTCTCTACGTTCCAGTTATTACGGCCAACTTACAAAACATTTGACTGTCTAATAAATTACAAGTCAAGAAAAAATACTAAAAACAATGGCAATTGAACTTGTTTTGATTATGCTTTTAATGTACTAAGGCAGAAGGTGCGTTTTCTTCTATTGGTCTTTTAATTTAATTCTAATTTGTGCATAAAAAAAAAAAAAGAAATAAAACTTGGGACAGGTGAAAAACTTTGATAAAAGGTAATGCACATTTAGTGAGTAAATATGTGTATGTGCATGTGTACAGCAATAAGGAGAATGTCACATTCACTGATTTTATACAAGAAACAAACAGAAATGCCACATAGAATGGAAAAAGCAGTGAAACACCACCATATATATCAAGAGTTTCAGAAACAAACTGCTTTGAAAAACCTTAACAGAGTCTGAAAAAAGTCGGTATGATTCAGATCAGTGGTTCAGTTTGGAGGAAAAACCTACAGGCAGTTTATTGGCTCCTCAGTGAGGAGCTCTGGTAGGTTGTATGTCATTGTATGGCATATTACATCTTTAAACAATGATGATGAATACAGTGTTAATGAATGTAGAGGCTGTAGTCAACTGTCCAAGGATATAAAGGGCAGCAAAATTTGAATTAAACATTTTTCTTCTGCTGATTTTCTTAAAATTTGGCAAAAGTATGCAAACAAAATGTATGGTCATCCATCTATTGTTCCTTATTATTGCATTAAATTATAATGTTGACTCTACTTCTGTCATTAAAAGTCAAGTTTAAGTACAATTAAATATTATGCATACAATTAGATTTTTTTTAAACACACAGAACTGTTTTCTACTTCCTGTTTTAGATTCCACTTCGACAGAGCTGTGAATCCAGATCTTAACTGTGCGATCCTGTTGGGATCAGTAATATGATATTCAGCCTCGCGCGTTTGTTTGACATGAGGGAAGAGCTGAATGAACACATCCTGCTTATCACTGTGATTACACAAACTCCTGGCAGAAAAAAAAAAAACATTATCCTAGCAACAGTAGTAGAAAATAAAGCAAGATCCCCAAGTCATGTTTGTGTTATTTGTGAAATGTGTGTTTATCTGCAGTGTAATCTGTGAGTCCGACCTGCTCCCGTGTTTTTCTTTCAGCAGCATGAATGCGTTGATCCATCTCTTCCTCCATCTCACTGAGCTGCATTGATGCCTGGTCCTGAGCTCTGAAAGACAAAACTGTCTTTATTTTGTTGGACGTGTTCGAAATACACAGGTTGAACATGTCATGTGGTAAAGTGGTTCTAAACTGGTCTCACCTTGGGACCTACGTCTCCCATTGGTCTTTAGAGAACTCAAAACAACCAAATGTACTTTAAAAATATTATAGTAAACTCTTTGAAAACAAAACAATACAATATGTGCATTCATTTTCATTTTCTCTTAACACATAAAGACCCAAACAGCCACTGGCCATCAAAACCATCTACTAATGTAAAATGTTTAATGTCTGTTGATCCACTAATCCTATCAATACATGTAAATAACTGGTGTAAAATACAGTTTTTCATCTTTTCATGGTCATCAGATATGACCCATTTGGACGTTCAGAGGCTCTGTAGTGAACGTGGAAACACCGTCATCTTCTACAACATTGATTCACCAGTAAAACCCATGGAGTTGGATCAATGAAAGTGGATGGACACACTGGATTTATGTTCAGTTAATGCTACATTTTACTGAAAAAGTCATATTTTCTTCAGTTTTCTTTGTTCTGCTATGATATATGAGTTTACTCTGAGCTTTTATGAACATCTATATTATCATTAAATCCAATGTAGGAAAATGCGTGATTTACACTGAAAAAACTCAAACTAAAGAGGATAATATTACAATAAATCATGATATATCACTAAAAAAAAGGTTACCTATAGAAAAAAAATTGCCACAACATTATCACTGGGTCTTTATGGGTTAAAGAGGCTGTTTTTATATGACACACACTGATGAGAGAAAACAGTGTATTTTTTATATGCCAATGACATTTCTATTTTGATACTGACATTCTGACATATCACACACTACAGTTTCAGTCCCTTTTTAATGGCAATGTTTGTAAATCTATATCTAACATTGTCATAATTATATTTGCACTACATATTTCTAAAAATGATGGTGAGTACTGCATACCTTTGAGATATGGCTTTTAAAAAAAGACCAATATCAGGTCAAATTTAAAGCTATAAAGCATTTTTTTAAACTACATATTTTGTCACCAACTCAGAATAAGTTCAGAAATCAGGGTGTAGCCCAAATGTTACTGTATGTTTATGACATTTAGACCAAACAATACTCAAACCATGTATTTGAATCATATTATCACAGTCAGATCCTTCTGTGAGGTTGATGTTTGGGAGAAAGACCATGAACAAAAAGCAGTGAGAATAAACCACACACTGAAGCATGAACTGAATACACATATTCACAGATGAGCAGTTGGATGTTTCCTACCGTTTGATGGCGAGGGCGAGGTTCTCCATCTCCGAGTTCTGCTGTCTGATCTCTTTGGTGAAGTTCATGATGACTTTCTCAAACTGAGCTATGAGTCTGGGCTCAGTCAGGCTGATGTTCTGGTACAACATCGCAGCCTGATTGTTCCTAAAAGATGATGACAATGAACATCAACCTTTTGTGCAGTTCTGAGTTTAACAATCCTAGTTGAAGCCGACATCTATGGTCAGAACAGAAAGGCTGAAGAGGAGTTTCTTCCCACACACACACATTCATACACACATACATATACACTAAGCCATACATTCTGATACAATATTATAGTATATTGTTTTCTTGTATATTGGATTGTATATTGTCTTTTTTCCCTATTGTTATTTTTGTTACTATTTATATTTGAGATGCCCATTTTTGTTTTATTTTATTCGCACCTGTTTTTTGCAGAATCAGGGCCTGTCGCAAATCCCATTTCACTGTCACTGTCTTTGTCAATGTCTCGTGACAAATAAAGATTCTATTCTATTCTATTCTATTCTATTCTATTCTATTCTATTCTGATTTCTGCTGCCTAAGAGAAATTCTTATGCACTGTTGCCCATAAAGTTGGAATAAAATATCATTTTCGTCTCTTCTCATGAAATGATTGTGACAGTGTGATTTATTCTTGTTGGATAAAGTATAACTGGGACTTTGTATGTCATCGTTGCTCCCAGTTAGAGGTGATACTGATGTGTATAAATAGGAATAAAAAGAGGAATGTGTCTAAAAACAAAACTTTTCCAACTTTATGGTTGACTGTGTATATAGGTACATAAATTAACCATTAACTAGGTGTTAATTAAAACAATTATTAGTCATTAAAAAGCACATATACAGTTTTAATATGCTTTTCTCAATATGGACTTTATAATGTGGTAGCAAGGCTCACATGGAAGAAAAGTATATTAAGATAAAATTCATGTATAACAAGTTCCTAATAGACCATAAATAATCAGTAATTAGGAGATTATTAAGGGGAAAATTATCTCGTAGTTGTGAATATAATCATGCAGATTAAGGCACTAATAAGTGCTTTACAATTTTTGTTCTTTTTTTTTTCCTAATCTTTATTTCAAACATGTAGACAGTGAAATCAAAACAAAACCAACCAACAAAATATCAGTAATCGTACATAAAAGGTTGATATGACTATTAAAAAGCTTATACGCCGCTAATATGTATCCTGTCTAAATTTTATTAAAATATAGTCATACTAGATAACACTAACCATAGGCTACTGGACTTTAATGAATTGCTCAGAACTTAAGTGATAAATCTTTTAAAGTTTAACCTCATTATGTACATTTTACACAGTTTATCTTTTCGGATTATGTGTCATGCGTCACAGCACTCAGGTAAAAGTGGGTCATGCTAAGTCTACAGTTTGTGTGTTTGTCTTCATTCAGGGCGGACTGGGACTGTTTCTAGATCACACAGACGTGCAACACTGTCAACAGTGCACACAGACACACACCACACAACAACGTCATGCAGTGTGACGCATTAAAGAAGTCATGACACAGACGCAAACAGCTGAAATGAGATGAGTTTGGAGACGCCCACATGAAAATATCAAAAGCAGAGACTTCTGTTGATGCTGATCTGCATCTGAATCTTGAAGAGCAGTATTTCACGCCTATGTACAATGAATATAGGTGTGTTCTCATTTCATTACCTTTAACGTTCCTTTTACTGTATCAATTGTTTGTGATGTTGCATTTCCTAAACACAAGTACCTGCACTCAAACAAAATGAACAACAAAATTTACCACTGCATCCCACACTGATGCAGGGAAGAGACAGCATCCTAAACAGACTTTCCCTGTTCATTAAAAGAATATTTTTGTGGCATTTTGAAACAGATATGCATAGATGCGTGTTGGTTTTTATGACACTATACAGTGATTCAGAGAAATTTTATAGAGGTTTTGAAGCTGTAAATAGTGAAAGAGTGATTTTTGCCAGTTCATGACTTTATAACAGTTGTTTAATTGCATGTGTTTACTTTTTTGCAAGTGCTGCTCAGATGTTTTAAGAGAAGGGAGACTGCTATCATACCAGCTGATGAGGAGGTAGATGACAGTGTCCAATAGCAAACTAAAGTTGAAATGTAGAATTTCAGAGCATTTCAATGAGTGTCCTATAAAGGGTTAAACCAAATCTTGGTCCCAGATCTAATGAACCAGCAGCATCTAAGAAAAGTTATTTGGTTAATTTTGGTGCTTTGTCCACTGATATTGGTGTAGGTGGTAAGCAGAATGGTACTGAAAACCCTTTTGTTATAACAGCCAATTCATGAGTTAACTAACTATCAAATGTAAAATGCTTTGGTGCTTTACACAGTCACAGATGCAACATCTTCTAATGGGGCAAAGAAAGTAGATGACATTTAATGAGGTTCAGAGAAGACACATGATTTTTTATATAATATCATCATCTTTTATGTGAACAGAGGAGCCCTTTAAGTTTAATCTTTGCCATTTGTAAAACTCCAAACTCATGAAATTCGCCTCATACGGCAAAAAACTATGAATAAAAACTTAATTAATTTTTTACCCCTAAAGTCTCTGTTCCAAAGTTGTACAAATACTCTTTCATCCTGTGAGAAGCAGACACTTGTTTTTGGTCTGTCGTGTACTATGTTTTCCAGTTGGTCATCTCTCAGCTGACTGCAGTAACACAGTTACAGTGACTTTGATTTCTTTCAGGGGAAGGAAGGGTATTTAATGGACACGACCACTGTGACAATCGATATCGCAAAGCAGCGCGAGGACAAGTCCCATGTCAGGCCTGAGGCAACATACGAACACATACAGATAAATATAACAACACACACAGACTCACAAACTAGGTTTAAGAACAACCAGAAACACAACACCTGCGCTCTAAAGTGTATGATGTACAAAAAACACCTGGATGACATAATATAATAAAAAATAATACAGAATGAATCTCTAGTGTTTTTGGTATTTGACTGCGTTCGGTTCCAAGTCATGTAGGTCAATTGGGATATTTTGTGATCTACAACTTTAATCTCATGTATCAGTCTTGTTTTTTTCTTGTAGTGCTCTTGAGCAATTTGGACCTAATAATTCCTGAGGAGTTTTTTTCTCAGCATTTAACAAAGTCACTCTGTGTCAAATGTTACGAATGAGGAAGATTTGAAGGAGCAGAACTTTTGTGATTCAATAAATCAATCACTTGTCAATGACTAAATTGATCAACAGATAATTAACAATAAACTCTGTATTGTTCCAGCATCTTCAATATGAATATTTCCTGGTTTCTTTCCTTTTCTGTGACACTAAACTGTGAATATCCTCGACATTTGAGAACAACATTTTTTTTTCAACATTTAACTATTTTTAGAGAAAATATTTAATCAATTTATTGAAAAGAATGAACAGGTAGTTACAATTGAGGGTGTAGGGTTTGGTAGTACTTTGTCTTGTTATTTCTGTTTTAATAAAATATACATCATTGTAGAAATTACAGTATGTAGCTTAACTGTGGAAACATTGGAAGCAGAACTTTTTCTAAGTCTTTTGGTAAGTTTTTTTTTTTTTTTTTTTTCAGTGTAAATGAGTTCTAACACCTCTTCCCTACATGGTTTCTTTATTCACAACTGAATTTTCAGTAGATTAGTGGGTTTCAGTGTATAGAGACAGACACTTGTTACTTAAAACTGATGCTAGTGCAAAAATAAATTAGGAGAAATAATCTTAGAAGATTATCTACATAAGAAGAACCTACATAACTGTTATTTATACTCTCTCCAAGTATGTATTAAGTTTTTTGGTTAAGATAATTTAAAGTACTTGAAGTATTATGTAAACTATTGACAAACATAACAACATGCACTTGTGTCAGTGTGACGACTGAACCTCCAAAACAAATTTTCATGTTAAATTGATATGAGAAAGCTAATCTCTGCTGTACTCATTATTGAGCATTCTTAAATGAAACCCAGGCTAAATATTATGGAAGATCGTCTTTAAGGTGACAGGAAAATACTCTGAGGACACAAACACAATATTTTAAGCTAATAAGGATAAAGACCATGATCACTGTAAATAGTGCAGTAAATGGTGTGTTTGTGTGATTTTTATACAAATCTAAAATGGCACTAGTGAAATAACATTGAAAACTGAACAATTAGATGATGTACTATTGATCTGTGTATCCTTATCTTTTCTGTAGAGCTCCACTGTTTTCTGCAATCTCTTAATAACACATAAGTTAGCTTTTATAGAGTAGCTTGTTTCCAGTTATTCTTGAGAAAAAAACTGGAGCTCTGTTGCATAAAAGCCGAAGGAGACAAGACAAACACTGATGATATTTGCAAAAAAAAAAGTTGTTGAAGTATTATCACATGGTTTCATGGAAATTTGTTGGTAACAGAAATAAAAAACGTCACTCCAACTTCCTCCTCAAGGAAAAGCACAGTGTACCCCCCCCCCCCCCCCCCCCCAAAAAAAAAAAAAAAGAAGAAATATTTAACATCATTTGACCTGATTCAGACTAATATACTGTGTACCGTCTGTCTGGATCATACAGAATAATCTCTTATAATATGAAGCCATTTTTTGGTCAAGTAGATCTAGATTTTATCCAAATATATTTCCATTCTCTTTCTTTTTTAATGATTACATACTTTTGTTTCTATGATTTCACTTGTTTCAACACATAATGGGATTTGCTATTCTGAATGGGATTTAGTTGTGCTAATTTGGTCTGCTAAATAAACTGAGGAATAATGATGCAGAATGTGACTCAAGAACACTTAACCTCCCAAGACCCAGGAAATGTCAGCAAATTACAAGCTTTTTTTTGTTTTTTATTAAATAAGTGCCTATATTGGAAACATCATGATGCCACAGTTTTTTCAGATGCAGTTTTTAAAATTTTTATGGAATGTCCTTTGTGGTGGACAGTTTTCTTTTCTTTTCTTTTTTTTTTGTTTTGTATAAAGTTGTGAAACTCTTGTCCACAAATGTGGACAGAAAACCCATAGCTGGGTCTTAGGAGGTTAAACATTACAAAGCAAACCCCGAACAAACAAGTTTACATGTTACAACTTTGAACAACTACATTTTAAGAAAATACAACTGTTTTTTTTCCCAAAGCAACTATAGTTTCCTTCATCCTTTAATAATTCTTTACCCAAAACTTTTAATATTTCATTCATATTTAACCTAAAAAAAAACAAAAAAGATGGAAACTGAGAGGATGAGAAAGAGTTTCTTCCCTCAGGCCATCCGTTTACTCAACTCCGAGCCTTAAACCTTAAACTAGACATTGCACTACACACTGGCACCTTTTTATACATGCACCTTATATAATGTATAATGCATAACAGTGTTCCTTCTGTTTATTTGACTGATTATGTATATGTACATATATTTCAGAACCTTATTTTTATATTGAACCTTCATTTTTATTTCTTTTTTTTTATTGTACCTTTTATTTTTTACATTTTTTCTATTGAAACTGGATGCAGGTACAAAACACATTTCACTGCGCATTGTACTGTGTATAATTGTGTATGTGACAAATAAAGATTATCTTATCTTATCTTGACTGAACTTGGTAAAGTTTTTCTTCTTTTTGGTGAATGGCTTGAATTCATTATTATTTAAAAAAAACCCCAAAAAACAAAAAACTTTCCCCTTAGTCTTTTGCCTGTTTTATATCTTGTTTAGAAATAACCTTACAAAATTATGCAATGGAATTCAAGTGTCTTTATCTGCCGTTAGGTTCAGTACCTTCAAGAAAAACAGGTAACAAAATAAAAATCAGATTAAAAACCAACACAACACACTTATTTCTGAGACAGATGTCATTTTCAGTGAGTATTTTAGTTGCATTAACTCAGACACTGTTACAATGTAGTGACTGACTGATTTCTCCAGTGTTTCAGAGTTACTTCATGTAATATATAAGCTAATTCTGAAGTCCCCTAACGCCTCATTTTCATCTTCACACACTTTGCTCTCTGTTCAGCTCATTCCTATCTCAGGAGCATTTCCATATTTCCTCCCATCCAGTGGACAGGTGCAGTCCTTACCTGGGGATGAACTTGGCCTGGTCTGCCAGCCTCATCTCAAAGTCCTCCCAGGCCGCGGACACCTCTCCTCCGTCCATGTCCTCTGCGTAACGCTCGTGGAAGCCGCTGATGAACTCCGTGAGGGTGACGGTGCCGTCTCCGTCCACGTCCAGCCGGTTGAAGATCTTCTCCGCCTCCACCGCAGACACCTGCAGCTCCCCGCAGATGGTGAGGAACTCGTTCTTCTCGATCTTCCCGGAGTTGTCCACGTCGTAGGTACGGAACAGCGCGCGCAACCGGTCCTGCTCCTCTGCGCTCATGCCTCTGATGGAGGACTGTCCCCGGCTGCGAAAGAAGGCGTATCTACGAATTATGATAACAACCAAGACGAGGAAATCCTACAGGAATTAGCAGAAGTTTTCACTTTGCCTAGTCACCGCAGAAAACGACAAAAACGGCAGAAATATTCAGAGCGCGCGAGATGTTTGTTTTATCCAAACATTCCGACAGCTGTTGTGCTGCTGCCTCGCGCGCATTAATCCATGTTAGCTCATCCACACTTCCAGTAATCCAAAGTTCTGCCTGTGACTGAGCTGGAACACTAAAGTTGTTGTGTCTGACTCAGGTAACACACCTGTCACTACCTGCACAGTGTGTGTGTGTGTGTGTGTGTGTGTGTGTGTGTGTGTGTGTGTGTGTGTCCGCCCCTCTGTCCAACAATAGAAGTCTGGGCTTCAGGCCAAATAAAGCTACCTCTACTGTGACTAGTGTAATAGGCTCTAATACACAGGTGTCAAACCTGTGGCCCGGGGGCCAAATCCGGCCCACCAAAGAGTTCAATCCGGCCCCTGGGATGGATTTGTGGAATGCAAAAATTACACTGAAAATATTAATAATCAAGGATGTTAAAATAATTTTAGGTCATTTCAATCTAAAAATGATCAGACCAATAAAATACTATCCTAACAACCTATGAATTATGAATACTGCAAATTTTTCTCTTTGTTTTAGTGTAAAAAAAAGTTACATTACACAAGAATATTTACATTTATAGATAAGCTTTTTATATAAAAAAAAATGTGAATATCTGAAATCTCTTAAGAGAAGTATGTGAAATTTTAATAATATTCTCCCTGTTATTTATTAAATGTTTTGTGTATTTGTAGATCCACTGTGGTCTGTAAGTTGTGATTCACATGTATAAATGATAAACTAGGGCATAATAATTTTCAGGCTCATATTTGTTCATGTTATGTTCAAGTACAATTCGTACATGTAAACATTTTCACTACGAAATTTTACTTTTTTCACTCAAAAGTTCTTATCCAATTATTTATATTATTTTACTAGTCTGGCCCTCTTTGTATCATATCAGGGTGTAAGTGGCCCCTGAACTAAAATGAGTTTGACACCCCTGCTCTAATAGGTTGAATACACTTCACAAATAAGGGAATTAAGGTTACCAACCTGCAGGCCTGTAGAGTCTCCTCATCAAAATCATACTTTTAAAAACACTGGTCAATGAGTAGAAACTTGTAGAATAGAAGACGTGAAACTTTACCAAGTCACTCAGGAAGAAAAATGAAGTCAAAATGCTGGTCCAGTGTAGTTTCCCAGATACAGTCATGGGTCAGTAAGTGAAATTCTCAGAATTAATGAGAGAATGGATTTTACTCAAAAGGAATGTTTGTCTCAGAGCTACAGTGTTTCTCAGTGGGGGCAGTACCTCCCCCCAGGGGTGCTGGGACATATCTGGGGGGCGTTTGGAACGAGAAAGCTGACAGGGGGGCGCTCGGGCATAAACAAGGGGCATTAGTCACTGTTGTATATTACAACATTATCCCTTTCATGCATGAATTAGAGAACTTTAGTCAAGATTTCTTTCCTGAGTGTTTTTATTCCTCTTTAGGCATGAAAAAAACTATGCGATTGATATTTTTTTATGAACCTATTTTTCATGGAGTTACAAAAATGTCCCCTCAGCTGGACACCATACGTTTAATTTTTGAAGCAAAGAAACATTTAAAACCCATCATCAGAAAGTGATATACTGTGTGAAAACTATGAAATAAAAGTATTTTTCATGCAGCTATTCTGATGTTTTCTCACATTTGAACATACTCTAATACTAGTTATTGCTCACTTCAGGGAGATAATATGAAAAAAACTCTTTTCATTAAGAAAACTGTAAATTACAGTCTAATAACAATTAGAAATAACAATTGATTTACACTCAAACATGTTACTGCAGATCAGGTTTAACAAGAACAGCAAAGTTATAGTAATTGTATGAACTGCAGTTTATGGGATGGTGCATAAGCGTCCACTGTGTTGGCTGATATGGAACTAAAACAACAAAAACCATGAATATACAAGAGAACAGCTGTAGAAGAGCTGTCCACTGTTGTGACCACTATGCATGAAAGGGTTATACATCACTCACCCCCCTTCCCAGTGTAAGGAGCCTGTGTCTGACATATAACAGACCCCCCCCCCCCCCCGTCTTGCTCCCCCCTCCCGTTGCAAATTGGTTTTGGGGGCTCCAGGTGGCCAATGATGAGGTGAGGGCTGCTTTACCTACTGAGCTATATAATCCACCACCAAGACCTCCACAAACAGCAATTTTTTTTTTTTTTATTGGGGGGGGGGGGGGGTGGCGTAGCAGGAGGCTCCTGATGCCGTTAGTGGGCATTTGTTCAAAAAAGGTTGAGAAACACTGTACTAGGTCTACCTCAAAACATTGTCTGCACCTTACATTACATTTACTGTACAGGTCCTTTCTGGTGGAAGATTTGTAAATCTATTGACTGACTTTTTCAGGTTAAAAACAGGACATAAAATCTAATAAGTATAATAGGTGGGGCAGTGTTTTGCCATTTCAGCAGAGTCACACATCTCAGTGAAAGGGAAACGAAACACAGTTCAGCTGATTGCGCCTCATCTTCAGTAACACCAAATCAAGCAATCATGATTTATTTTCCAGACTGCTGAGAGAGACATCATAGATGGTCAACAGAAGACCCTCAGAAGCTGAGAAAGGATCAGTGCATGTGGATGAGGGTGGGTATTTTTCATTTGTCACAACAGGGGCTAACCTCAGGGTGGATGTGGGACAATTTACTTTTGAGATGTGTACCCTATGCATCACTTTAAACTGAATCAGATGGTGCAAATTTTAGCTACACATAACATAACAAGAAATGGGCCCAAGATAAAACCATGCGGGACACCCAAAAATTTTATCTGAGGCTACACAACCAGAAAGACCTGTCAACCAGTCGAGACCTGAAACATTCAACAACCGCACCAGAAAACAACTCAGTATTTAAGCCCAAATCTGTGTAGTAGAAATATAAGATCCCCATATATGATCCCCAGTCTCGAACAGCAGTACTGAGATATAACAGGCATCAAGACCTCTGATGAGACCTTCACAACTTTGAGAACTTCACTTAGGATCAATATATTTTTCAAATATATAGTGACAACCAAAAATGAGAGTTGTTCTATATTGTCCACAAGACGTGAAACAACTATGTAAAAGAATGTTATTTAACTGTTTGTTTCTATAAAGAGCTATCTAGTTGTGCCTTATGGGATCTTTCTTTGGAAAAAAAAATCCAAAACAAAACAAAATGGCATTCCAGTCAGTAGTGAGAGGTAAGTAATTTTTTTTGACCCCCCCATCATTTACACATACTATGATGCTTATTAGTTTAAAAAGTCATAGTTTATGGTAAAACTGTTGAACTACCAGACTGAGAAAAAACATAAGTAGATAGACGATGCAAAAAAAGTCATTGAGCTGAAGTCATAGTTAACTGTCTTCATGATCTGTTCAGATTTGCTGAAGATGTCTCTGCAGCTTCAACATGACCTGGAGTGAGTTTCACTTCTTTAATATATTCACTCTTGAAGATTGTGATAAATTTTGCCAAGGATATGAACATTTTGGCCTTGATCATGTGTATCACATGCAACAAGGGATACAGTCCATTCAGCTGTTGAACACAAAACTAGGTGTTTCTTTACTATGTTTGCTACAAAATGTTTGCTAAAATTATCTTTACATGCATATATATCTTATGTATAAATGCTGGCAAAATTGAAATGGGATCGAAAAATTATTAATTTCTCACCACTGAACACCCGTCTCATGGGGTACACCAGAAGGGTCAGGACTTTTCTATTTAAGTCTATTTATGTAGTAATATGCTTTTCCCACCCATGACTTTTCATTTCTCACCTGGAGATAACGGTTTCTTTCTTGCTTGGAAATTTTTTCTTTTCAACTTCTTGTTCAATCTCATCTTCCTCCTCCTCCTCCCGGTGTTGTCCATTGAAGCCGCTGATGAACTCCTCTAAGGTCACGGTGCCGTCTTTGTCGATGTCTAGACGGTCGAATATACCGTCTGCCTCTTTCGATGAGACATGGAGCTCCTGGCAGATTGTGAAAAACTCATTTTTTTCAATCCGTCCTGAATTATCCACATCGTAGGCATGAAAGAGTGAACTCAGACGCCTCCGTTCTTCCTCACCCATAGCCCGTGCTGATGCCATGGTTGTGTGTTTTTCAGTACGTGCTTTTAAAAGAATCTAGAATCATTTAGTAAAGAACTGCAGAGATGATAAACAGCCTGCTGGGAGCTGAGGTGTGTCCATGACTGCTGCTCTGGGATCAGCCTGAATTTTCCTGCTACCTCTCTTTATATCTTCTCTTCTACTCTTTTTTTTCAACAATCACACATGGAAACTCCTGAAATAGACAAATTTCACACGGACCTCCCAAAGATGGTGTTACAAATACTGTTAAAGCTATGACTTACACCAAAAATGAAAGCTTCCCCACAGGCAAACCAAACAGAAAATTAGTTCTAACCAGGACCTGAGAAGAAGCCAGCATATCTGAGAAGTTAGAACAAAAGAACATTGTTCAAGATACTCATGTGTAAACTGCTTTCATGATTTTCCTCACTTCTTATTAACTCTACATTCTTCTATGTGTTGAATGTTTGGTTTTGCAACGTGATATCATGACTCGTGTAAATATACACACCACTTTTAATTGGTGTGTTATCTGTACGCATTATAAGCTTTTCGTGTGTATGTTGACGGTATTACTGATGCGTCAAATACCATCCACTGACGGTTAGGGGTTAGGTTTATGTGAACCGGAGATCTTGGAGTTAATTGACATGCAATCAAATGGCGTTTAATAACACGCGGAAAGTTAAAATGTGTAGGTAATAGCACACCAAATGCCATAAGAACTGATATGACATACAACCCCATTTCTTGAGATCAGTCTGGGTTTTGTCACTGAAAACTAAACCAAACCATGAGAGCTGGTAAAATATATGAACAGGTGGCTCATCTTTCATGAAAACATGCCTTTTTTACAAAAATAATGGGCTAACACATGAAACATGCTGAAAAAAATCACATTTATAATAATAAAAAAAAAAAAAAAAAAAAACCTCAAGATGACCCTTTGCATTTAGATAAATCACAAACTGGACCTGATGCAGCGACATGTTGGGATGCACAAACACATTCAGAACTCAGATCAGCACAAATAAACACAATCAAATGTACTTTGAACATTGCTATAATAAGGCGAGTTAATGTAACCAAGACTAGTAATGTAATAGACAATTAGAATTACCACATGAATAAACCAGTCAAGTTGCAGTTTACATCCATGATTGTCCAGACTCATAACATACGGTAGTATGCAAAAGTCGTAGACCAACATATGTTTTCTGCTTTAGTAACGTCATAATGACCACATATATTGTATTAAGATACAATCTGGATATACATATGTGAAGTATGTACAGCAGTGTTTTTCAGCCTTGGGGTCAGGACCCCTTGTGGGGTCGCCTGAAATTTCTAGAAATTGATACAAAAAAACCCCAAAACAAAACAAAAAAAACTTACTAATAGGAAATATATGGTAAGGTGAGAGCGACAATCCCAATACATAAAAGACATGACAAACTCTGAAACTGAAGCACTGTGGTACTGTTTATCTTTCAAATGTTCATTGTGGTCGATTTCAGATGCTGCAGCTCTTTCATAATTCATAGTTTGAGTTCTTGTTTGTTCAGTATTAATTGTCAGCCTTGTAAATCCAAGCTGGACTGACTGTACATATCCTGACCAAGGAAAATAAAATTCTCACTTTGTGCAGTAATCTACACCTGGCTTTTCTGCCTCCGTCCATAATAATATACATATAGACTAAATGCTACCTAAAATGAATGTTTATTTGCAACATAGTATAGCAAACTATTACAGGATCAAAAACAAATTAATTTTAGCAAAAAAAAAAAAAGTCTCTGTTTTGAATGTCTGGGGTCGCCAGAAATTTGTGATGTTAAAATGGGGTCAGGAGTAAAAAAAGGTTGGAAACCACTTATGTACAGCTTTAAAAACAAAACCTTTAGGGAAAAAAACAGCTTCTATAAACCAAAGTGGTAGTAATTAGTGTGGCTTCCCTTTGCATTTAACATGTATTTAATCTTTTTGTTCAGACAATGTCACATTTTCTGTATTAATTTTCTGATGTTTTATACTAGGTTTCATTCAACACATGTCAGATGTTTGGAACTTCCAGATGCTGCTCCTTATCATGGGGTCAGGGGTCACACTAAAATAATGACTTTAACCTTTACAACCCATTTAGTTGGCTTTTTCTGTGTGTCTTTTAAGGATGTGCACATATTCCCTGTATATCCTTGTTGTATCTGCAGAAAAGAGAATGAGAAATAAATAAGAGCGCTCATTTCAACCCTGCAAAAACAACAAAACCAACAGTGGCCTAAGACTGTATACATTGAAGACTTTGATGGAGTTAAGTTGAAGGTGTAAGTTCACACTATTCTGACATGTTTGATTCCAGTGAATAATTTACAATATCTCGAGTTTACAGAACATTATGCCGCCACAGTGACTCTGCTTTTTGAAGTTTTGAAAGTAAAATGTCTGTACCTCGTCATTTTATCCTGTAGTGGGTACACTTTAACAGTAGTGTTAACGTCTCTGATCTGCATCTGAGTGGGAGGATGAGCACAGTTGTAGAGATGGAGCAGCCTCAGCCTGAAGACACACACACACACACACACACACACACACACACATACAGAAATAATGAAAAATTCATTCACTAATACTTTTGACATGATGACCATATACTTTAACATTTGCTTGTTGATGTTTGCGATTACACTCTTTACTAAACATGTATGTATTGTTGCATGTCTGATAATTAACAAAAACTTCAGATAATAAGATAAAAACTACAGCGTAGCATCATGATGGTTCATTTTTGTTGCTTGTTTTAATTTCCCATAATGTTAGGGGTGCTTGTTGCTTGTATATGTATGATCTAGTCCAACCTCTGGATTTTAATGACCCCAGACTAACCTGTACTTTGTTTCTGTCTATTTCTGTGTTTTTACCTCTTACAGTGTCTGCAGAGCTTCAGTATGCTCTCTACGCTGATGCGGCAGAAGCTCAGTTTGACGGTGTGGAGATGCCTACTGCAGTAATTTGCCAGTAGATTTAACCTGCGACACACACACCTCCAGTGGGTCATTTACTGCAGCAAAGGGTAAGTGTTTCTCAATCACACCACTGGACATAACATAACACATTACCCTCTGTTCCCTGTGGCTGTGGAGCTGAGGTCCAGCTGCTGAAGACTTCTACATCTCAGAGCCAGAGACTGAACTCCAGCATCTGTCACAGCCGTACAGCCGCTCACGTCCAGAGATCTGACACACAAACACACACACACTATAGCTGTGAACTGAAGTTAAAACGGCATTTATTTAAGACAACCCAGGGTGTTTTCTGCACAGAGAATTACAAAGTGTCCTCTGACGGTCGTCTTCATATCAACACTATTCTCTAACACGCATCGATTTTCTGTGCTGAAACCGAAACTTTGCTTTTATGGTGTGAAAAGGACCCAGAAAGTGTCTAAACTGTAAACCCTTTAACCCCTGACATATCTGTGATGAGTGTTCTGAATGTGTGTTATTTTAAATATTCATAAAAATTCAACCATTTGCTCAGTAGGAGAAATTACAAAATGTGCTGATAGAATAGACCTTGTTCTTTTGATAGACATCTGAGCATGCTCAGTGCACCCCCCACTGTCTGTGTAATGGAGGTCAAAACACAAAGCAGTGTGTGAGACCGACTCACTGTTAAAAAAAAAAAAAAAAAAAAAAAAAAGACTGTTAGGGCTTAGTTTGTTTTTTACACCATTTTCTGTCATTTTTCTTTACTGTTGTTTGCAGTGTTGTGGTGATATTCCTCTATTTTATTTATTTATTTTTTACTGTGTTTTAACTGAGTTTTCACCGTGTAACTACTTTTTGGAGTTTAACCAGGTGTAAAAAAGCACCTGAACTGATTTAGAAAAAACGAGCCCAAAAACAAACACTGTTGGGCCAGAATTCAAATACTTGTTCAGTGTGTTACAGTTCACAATTCATGTTAAATGAGTGTTTTATTTAGTAAAAACCTTTAACCTTATGTAGGGCACTCATTGAAATACTCTGAAATTCAAAATTTCAACCTTAGTGTGTTATTGGACATCGTCATCTACCTCCTCTTGCCTTAAAACATCTGAGCAGCACTTGCTAAAAAGTAAACACGTGCAATAAAACAACTGTTATAAGGTCATAAATGGACAAAAAAAAAATTACTCATATTCACTATTTACAGGTTCAAAATGTCTCTAAAACCTCTCTGAATCACTGTATAATGTTATTTAAAAAACAAAAAAACAAAAGCAACATGCTTCTGGACCTCACTGAGGCATGGGATTGGCCCCATATTTAATGTTTGAGGAAATTACCAAAAATAGTCACTTGCCCAATAAAGGGTTAAAACTTAAATTCCTCTCTTTGTCTTGTTCTGTTTTCTGTTTTCCCCTCTGTTTTGACACTGAAAACACACAGTAAAGTAAAACCACTGAAGGAAAGGAACACAAGCACATACTCACACCACTTTTATGACACTGTAACAGATGCAAATTCACAGCAGCACATGTCACTGAAATAATGTCAGAGGTGAAAGGATTAACAAGATAATCAGTAAATCTATCATCCTATTAACTTTGACATTTATTGCCTTATTTTGCTCACTTCCAGTTACCATTCTGATTTTACCATGATGCCTGGACCAGCTGAAGGCAACTTAATCAGGGTAAAAAAAAATCTGAAAAAGCCAGTGGAGATGATTAGTTTTTATACCCCTGAAAAATACCTGATAAAAGGTATGTGCTTGCTGATGCTTTGCAGTGTCAGGTCAGTGACTCCAGGACATGAGCTGAGGGTCAGACTCTGAAGGCCAACACAGTTCTGCACCAACCTGCCCACTGTGGCATCAGTCACCTGTGAAAGTAAAAATAAGAGTCGGTGTAGTGTGAAATATCAGAGGTAAAAGCTTTTGAAGTAAAAATGAGTAAAGGGTTAAGTCAGATCTAGGACTTACTGCCTGTAGTCCAGTGAGATTTAATGAAATGAGATTTTTGAGCAGTGAAGTCAACGCTGTGAGACTGTGTGCATTGACTTTGGGCACCTTTCCGATGTTCAGGTGCTGCAGATCAGGACACATCTATTAAAAACAAAGCACAGGCTGATGTAGAAGGAGTGATGTGAGGATGACAGAGCAGGATGAATGAATGAATGAATGAATGCTGCCTCAGTTATGACGAGCCCTGAAGTTGCCAACTGAAGTCATAAAGGACTGGTTTAAAATGGGACTTGGTTGGATGAAATTCGATGCTTGAACAGCTACAATCCTCCATTTATAGCGTTTATAGCTCCATTTATA